>NW_022196891.1:6849032-6888529 GCF_008632895.1 Mastomys coucha
GCTGAAACAAAACGACATAATCCAGCTGAAACAAAACGACATAATCCAGCTGAAACAAAGGATGGGTCTGTGGGCTCTCCCTATATAAATACAGTGCTAAACATTAAACCTCTAGCCTTGCCCAGAAACTTTCCCCTTGGCTTCACCTTTCATTCCCCGCCCCACATCCCTTGCCATCACTTTTCATCTCCAGCTCCCCTTTTAGGTACCCAGGTCATCCATGATTGCTGGACAGCTACAGCCCTGATTTTAGCAGGCTGATGAGAACGGTGCTTGGAAATAAGTCAGTCCTCAGCTCATAAAGTTGTGAAGAATATAGTTCTTATGGGATGAGTGATGTTCATTCACCTAAGGCTGATTTTGATGGACCAGGATGTGGGCAGAGAGGTCTCGGTGACACTCCTATAACCTGTCTGAAAATGTGTTGCCTTTACTTTTTCTCTCAATCAACTGCTGGAGTTTCAAAAGGTATTATTCATAAATAGAATAATATTCTTCAAAGTGAGGGAAAGATGAGCGTATAAAAACTTTACCACTGGGAAATAAAGCACAGAGTCATTTTTCTTTAAGTCCAAAGGGAGCCTGTATATTTTATTAGTCACGTTTTTAGAGGGAAGAATCTACAGTGGTATACCATCTATCTCTGATTCTATTAGCTTGTCAATTGGGTTTACATCTTCATCAGGGTAGGATTAACAGCTGGAAATAAAATTGTTTCATTTAAACATTCACCAATAACACAGCAAGAAAAATCTGTTAAAGTTGAAACAGGACAATGTACGTGCTCAAAAAGAAGCTTGTAACACATTTAGAGGAAAGACAACTTCATTAAATTTGTTCAGATAGTTTTAACTGATTTAGGATTCCCGCCTATACTTAATTGAAAAGTTAATGCATTGAAGATGTCATAGTAGATGCTATTACCACAGAGTAATAATTAATTAATTATTATTAATGAAATTAATTTATAATCCCAAGGAAAAGTATTTGAAGTGGTCATATTACAGTGTGAAAGCAATAATTCTGTATATAACAAAATTAATACATAGAAATAAAAGGAAAATATACCAAGATGGTAAAATTCATATCATTGAACAATATAGAAAACATCTAAGTAATCTGTATAGTAATATTAAGCAATTGAAAACTGAAAATTAAAGTGATCCTTTCTAAATCTCTATAGTATAGAGTTAATCAATAAATATGAAATTATTTGAGCAAGAATAAAATTATACAAACATTGATACTATTAATAAAACATTTAAGAGAAGATCTAACACTTAGCAAGCAAAGTTCTAGCTGAACTCTATAACTGAAAACTAAATTTTCTTTTGCCATTTTATGATTAAATCATTTATAACTAGAGAATTCATCTTTAGATATAAAGAAAAGCATAGAATATTTCATAAGCTAAAATAATTGACTACATTATTTGGCCTTGGTGGAATGAAATGAGAAATCATAACAGTATCCAGAAATATGAATATTATCAAAAGTAGGCAATAAACTGCACATGCCATGAAATAAACATGTTTGCATTCAAAAACACTTGATTAACAATAATGAAAATTTAACAAACTAATAATCATTTAAATAGAATGACTTTATAGGACATAAGCTTGAAAAATTCAAAATCTATTTTTAAATGGAAAATAGGGATCTGAAGAAATGGTTCAGCAGTTTAATCTCCTGTCTCAAGACAATTCATCAGTCTCCTGAATGTAATAGGTACCTATTGGTACGTGGAGGTGAATATCAATTTTTTTTGAGATCATCATATAATTATGTTATTATATCTTTCCCTTTATCTCCCTAATTTTTAAATTTTATTTATTTCAGTATTTGGATGTATAATTCTTTCTCTGCATATATGTATGTATATATGTATTATGTACGTATGTATGTTTGAGTGTATGTATACCACACACCTACTGGTGCCCACATAAGTCTTAAGAAGGCATATTATACCCTGGAACTGAAGGTTTAGGTGTTTATAAGCCACGATGTTGGTGCTAGGAACTCAATTCAGATCTTCTAGAAAAGTATTAAATACTCTTAGCCAGTGAGCCATTTCTGTAGCCTTTCATAAATATTTTAAACTAGTACTAAATATCAAGTACCTTATTTTCCTTTCTATAAAGCAAATAACTGGCTATTTACAATATCTAAGGAAACATATTTAAAAAGTGTAGGTAAAATCAGTTATATAGATTGACCATACTTGGCAAAAATCAACCAAATATGAGGTATTTCCTTATAAATAAAATAATTGATAAATTCTATACTTCTTTTGCCATACCTGGTTTGATAAAGTGTGTTGAGTCTTCATAGATTTATGTAGATGAACGGATGCCTCATTGAACTACTGGGGTCTAGGAATCACCTCACAAACCATATAAACCCCAATCTCAGTCAGGCTGGGAGAGTTTATAGAGCATATCGCCCAGGACTTGTCACCTAGTGCAATGGCCCAGATTCAGGAACTGAATCAACACTGAGATAAAATCCTAAAGAGTTTTAAGTCCAAAATCTATAAACGTTTGCGGGAAGTCATTCTTTCAATCAGCATTTAAGGCTTGGGGATTGCTTAGGAATATGTCTTTGTTGTACATCTATTCTGTTTACACTGGTGGGGGTATTCATCTGTGGCAGGGAACTTGCCTTGTCTAACACCCATTGCTGAACTTGTCTACCAGAATGGAACTCATGTCTTATCTTGCCAACCAGGATGTCAGTTACACATGTATTTGTTTCTTGCTGCCAAGTTGGATGTCAGTTCCCGGAAGGTCTTAGAAACTTACATTTTATTGACCACTACTCAAAATGGAAGTCTTATTCCAAATAGCTTCTGATACTAATATAGATGTTTCTCTTTATAAAAGTTCATACACAGGTGCAGAAAGTGCTGTTGCGTGGTTGGTTCAGGTACAAGGTGATTGTGCGTAACTATACAAAACATTCAGACTGAATTCTATTGTGATTGGTTGCCAAGGGCCTAGAACATATTGGAATAAGTAATCAACCTTGGCATTAGAAAGTTTTCTACTAACAGAACCATAGAAAAAGTTTCCTTACAATGGCATGGAAGCCAATTAACTGTTGCCTAGTGCTTAACATTTTACCTGGGCCATAACATTTTGTCTAGGCCTTAACATTCTATCTAGGTCTTGACATTTCACCTATGCCCTAAGAGAACAAAAGAAGATACCAGAAGATAATGGTAATTTTCAATGACAAATGACAAAGTTGCTAATTCATCAACACTCAACCTGAAAATATTAAGGAAAATGTCAGCTCTAATGAAGTGGATGATAGCAGCTCACAGAGGAACCAAGCTAGCCTTCTTAGTAAACTCTAGAAACTGGATGGGTTATCTATTCATCAAATGAGAAAACTCATTATTTTATGCTCTCCATAACCAGCGGCTTAGCATTGTTTTTAAAATAGGCACTTATTCTATCCCTTAAGAATACCATTTAATTTAATTTTGGTGAACAAAAATTTAAAATAAAGTTCATTTCTATTTCAGTTGAGTTCAGAAGAGGAAGGAAAAAGTGATTTTTAAACCCTACAATGGAATGGCTCAGGGACTTTGCTGCCCTTCCCTTAAAGGTTCCTTCCTAAGTAATCCAGACATTTTGGTCTCTCTCTGTCTCTCTTCCTCCCTTAACCCATTCACTTTCCCCATAGCAACTTCCCTGGCCTGGGTACTTGGGCCAATGAACTTGCCCACAGCAGAGCAGCTTCCCAATAAACTTCCCTTTAGTATAATCTAGTCTGTCTTAAATTGGCAGATTTTACCAGCAATGGAAAAATAACCTTTCAACTAGTTGTCCTGGTAACGTGTGATAAATACCATGACCAGAGAAGCAACATAGGTAAAGAGAGGATTTACTTCAGATTATACTTCTCAATAACAATCTATCAATACAATGCAGTTAGACAGTTACCAATCCCAGACACTATTGTGGATATCATGAAATGCATGTTGAAAGGAGCCTGATATGGCTGTCTCCTGAAAGGCCCTGCCAGAGCCTTACAACTATAGAGGCAGATGTTCCCAGCCAACCATTTGACTGAGCACAAGGTCCCCAGTGAGGTCCCCTATAGAGGAGTTAGAGAAAAGACTGAAGGAGCTGAAGAGGTTTGCAACCCCATAGGAAGAACAATATCAACCAACCAGACAACCCTCCCCCCAAACTCCCAGAGACTAAGTCATCAACAAAGGAGTACATGTGGCTCCAGCTGCATATGTAGTAGAGGATGGTCTTGTCATGCATCAATGGGAGGAGAGGTCCTTGGTTCTATGAAGGCTCCATAGATGTGTCCCAGTGTAGGGGAATTGAGGGTGGGGAGGTAGAAGTGGGTAGGTGGGTGAAGGAACGCCCCCATAGAAGCAAAGGGAGGAGTACATGATAGGTTGTTTTTGGGAGGGAGGGAAACCAGGAAAGAGGATAACATTTGAAATGTAAATAAAATATCCAATACAAAGTTCAATAAAATGTGCATCTTGAATTTTTATTTAAAAAAATAAAACAAAAAACTATCATTCATGGAATTAGGGTGTGAATTTATAGATAAAGTCTGTAGAAGCTTGTTTTCTCTGATTTGTTCACCTACCTTTCTCATATAGCCCAAGCTAATTTGTCTAGAGAAGCTATTTCATCCTAGATAGTGGACTGGATCCACTGGACCAGAGGGACCTGGAATGTGGCATACAGGGCAGTGAACCCCACAAAGAAAGAAAACCTGGTGCAGATTTACTTTGTCATCCTGAATAAGACTTTGAATTGTTCAATGCCAGGTGCTTCATTGCCAGTATATTTAAAACAGTACAATTTATGAAAAGATTTCCAAGTAACAGTGGGTCCAATCATTCCAGGTATACAACAAAACTGAAGGTGTGATTACATAGAAACTCCTTTACAGAGTACAAGTGAATATGAGAAGGTTCTATAACAAAAAGCCTAGAATTTAATGTGGATTCTTACTGATAGTGTAGAAATCAGGAGATCATAAATTACATCTCCTCTAAGAATGGGTAATGGTCTACTGATTAAAGTGTCCAAAATGCTCATTCTGGAGTATTAGGGTAACGTCTGCCCCTGCAGAGAGCAAAAAGGTCGCCAGGTTGTTAATAAACTCCATTCTCAGCTTTGTGGGTAGAATGCAGGTATTTGAGTTTTTTCTTCTCCTGAATCTAGAAGATACTCCTATGTGATCAACATTCCTGGATCTCTTTGTGCTTCTTTGTGGGACCTCTGTGACCACAACACAACATCCATCAGAAATCAAGATAATCTCTTACAATAGTGGCCACAGTCTAGTCTAATCCAGGTAGAATTTTAACTGAGGTTTTCATTCCCAGGTCAAGTTTACTATAAACAATAATCAAAACACTATTCACAATTCAAGCTATTAAGTCTGTCTTGATTTCTTTTCAAATATAAAGGACTAGAGTCACTGGACAATGGTGGCACACGCCTTTAATCCCAGCACTTGGGAAGCAGAGGCAGGCAGATTTCTGAATTCAAGGCCAGCCTGGTCTACAAAGTTAGTTCCTGTACAGCCAGGGCTACACAGAGAAACCCTGTCTCACAAAAACAAACAAAAAAACAAAAAAAGGAGTGGAGTCAGAAGAGGGCATTATGTGTAACTGATGCACTTACTCTTTAGATTTCTACACAGATTTCATCAGTTTAAACTTACATCCAAATAATTCCAAAAATAATTTTTATTCAAAACATATTCAAAAATGTGTTGTTAATAAACAGCATTATTTAGAAAACACATGGTTCTTTTCAAAAATACAGTTTGAGGCATGCCTCCATTTATCTTAATATTGCACTAGAAACATAATTTATTGATATTTGAATACAGCTTTTAAAATAGCTTCTATGCCATTTCCCACACCCATCTTTTTGAAAGACACATAATCTTTGAGCTTGAGCTAACCACCTATGTCAGAAGCCAAACTGATACCGTGATTTTTGTTAACGGGAAAGAGTTGACTAAAATGAACTTATGAACCTCTGAAGCTATTACTTGCATAAATGTTATTTGAATGTAATTCATCTATAGCATTCAACTATTAAAATATAGAGTTGATAATCTTTTACATGTATTCCTATCAAGACTTCTTTCTTCTTGGATAATGCTCTAAAAGTCTGTATGAAGATAAGTTTGGTAAGTTGTCAAGCCCTTTAGAAATGAATATATCCTGAATTCTGGAAATCTAATCCTCCATAGAATGCATTCTTCTGTGTTTTGTCCTTAGCTAGTGAATAGCATTATTTTGGAGTTGCTGAGAATTTAGATAGTGTGTTTACTGCTCTTGTTGACTGAGTAAATTTTAGCATTTCCTCTCAGCTCTGCCCAACAGTTACCTAGAATCAGCCAGGTATGAACTTGGGTACATATAAGGACTCCCTCTCTGTCTCTCTCTATGTCTCTGTGTCTCCGTCTCTGTCTCTGTTTCTACCTCTGTCTCTGTCTCTGTCTCTCTCCTTCTCTCTCTCTCTCCCACCCTCCATCTCCAATATGTCCACTGCCACACTGCCATCTTCTTCCCCTCTTCTTCTCTTTCTGTCCTTCTCTGTCCCCCTCCTTCCTTAGCTCTACTAGCCTCCTCCAAGTCCCAAATAAACTTGCTTTCATATTAAGCCTGTTGCATGACCTTATCGTTTGGAGGGACACCTTGGTGTGGGCTAGCCAAGGCACCCCTTTACCCATTTTATAAAACATATTAGAGCTGTGATTCAGATCTGCTTTACTGGCGTTCACAAGCATTGGTACTGTAATCCTAGGACCCCATATGCTTGCTTGAGACTGGGTGTATTTCCCTCTACACCAACTGCTCCACTTCGCCACATGCGAGCTGACCAACTGGTGAGTTTGCACTTTATCTCTGAGTCTTTCTCCTACCCTGGCCTCTTTGACTCCACAGTCCTCCTCCATTCTCAAAACAGCCTGCTGGAGAATTTGTAAGACACTGACCTCTGGTCCTGTCTTTGTTTCTGGGATTCCTGAGACCGCTGGCTTTTTTCCCATCCACATGAATTCCATTGTTCTGGTAAATATTAACAAATGCGCCATTCTCTGCCTCTCTTGGCAGGATACAACAAAACCTGTCTGCCACCACTAATTACCCTTCTCTCATCCCTCCTACTGGCTTCACTGCTGTCTGCAGGACTCAGGCATGCATATGTCAGCTCGATCCCTGCTCCTGGGACTCCCCACTAGTTGTGCTCTCCTGATTTTATTTCCAAATTCTCATTGCAAATGATCCAAACACTTTTATACTTAACTCACTCTGCCTACCCTTCAACTTCTGCCTCCTAAAGGTCTTTTATTTCTGATTTCTTTCCATTCTAGTCCGCACCAGTTCTATGTCAGCTGCTGGGTGCCAGCCAAGGTTTCATGGACTGCTGCACAGACCCACCAACTCTGTGTTAGCTGCTGAGAGCCTCTGTTGCCGCCCCTCCGTCCAGCGGAAATAAGGAGGCAACAACGAGCTCTTCTCCAAGCAGTTCGTTCAGGAGCCTTGTACTACAGAATCATTCGTTCATTTTTACTTCTTCTCTAGCTAGTTTCTTTCTCTTTATTCTACTCATCTGATAATCTCTCTAGCCCCCAGCCCTCGCGGGTTAAATACTTTCCCTGGTCCCAATCAGCATCGGCTATGTGGCAAAACATAATAGGCTGCGGGAAATCATGCCAGCTTGCATCACAAACTGGAGGCACCCAGCTTTTCCAACTAAGGCTTGTTTATCTCAATGCTCTCTGCTCTGGCCGGAGACCAGGTGATATATATATATATGTATATGGTGGCAGCTGTGGCTCCCCACAAGCCTCGTGGAAGATTGTGGCCTGAGGGGTTGGACCCGGAACCAGCCATGCTGCTTAGGTGCATCAGCATTCATTGGATGGGCTCTACACCTTTATGCCACAGTCTCTTTGGCAGCTAGAGATTTCCTCACATGATTGGCCAGGACAGCCAGGTAAAACGTGTCTGGCTATCATTTATCTCTTTGTTAAAACATAACCAGTGCACGCTTATGAAAATGAATGCCGTTCGGTTGCGGGATATAAGAAACACAAGGGTCACTGCTATTTTTGCTAAAAGTGGGAAAGATGGGGCTATGGTTTTAGCGCCTTCTTGCTTAAGGGCAGTCACATGACTACCAGCCATCTTTCTTATAGAAGGTCCTGGCTTAACTGCCATTTTGCTTAAGAGCAACAAAAGCTGACCAAAACAGACCATAAATAAATAAATAAATAAACAAATAAATAAAAAGGTCTTCAAAGAAATTTTTAAATTGAGATAAGATTTTCATATCATTTCTATCCTGCCTTGGTAAATGGTTATTTTAATATTAGTTTAAAGGTTTAAAACATTAAAAACTTAAAGATCAATGCCTTAAAAATATGTTTAACCTTGCTTTTGCCACTGTCATTAATTTATAATGTACCCTTATATTTTTATAAGCTATAGGTCTCTATAATGATATGCTACATAGAATCAAAGAGTCCCAGTCTCTCTTTTTTTTTTTTTTTTGAGACAGGGTTTCTCTGTGTAGCCCTGGCTGTCCTGGAACTCACTCTGTAGACCAGACTGTCCTCGAACTCAGAAATCCACCTGCCTCTGCCTCCCAAGTGCTGGGATTAAAGGCATGTGCAACCACTGCCTGGCAAGTCCCAGTCTCTTTATGAACTGTGTTTAAACATTAAAAAAAGCTTTGTTGTGGTACAAAAAATGTTTACCTCAAAAATCATGGTTTTCAAGGCACATACCTAGCAGTCATTAGTCTAAAAAGGTACTGTAATGGTTCTATTCTCATAAAAGTGACTGTAATTAAAACACAAGCTGATAATCAGTAACCTAGTAAATGATCATGTCATCTAATTTGTTCAAAAATCAGTGTAACGCCATGCTTAAAACCAACGCAGTTAATTAAAATAGTAAGGTCTATCTCCTTTTTTGTGTTTGCTAAGTGCAGTCTAGAACAGGTAACTAGAAACTGACACAGATTCTCTAACTCAAATATGCTTAATAGATAGTAGCTCTCAATCCTGTCAGATATCTGCTGAATATGGCATTAAATGTTCTATGACAGACAAAGACTCATATATCCCAGCAGTGATCCCTCAAGGTCTCCAGGAAGATATGGGCACAGAGACAAAAGGCTCTCCCTGCATTACGGTGTGCCAACTGCTTGGAAACACTGCACTAATGCCTTGTTTGCTTCCAGGGCTCAGCCTGAAGTGTGGATAAACAGAGGACACCTAGAGAACTGAATGTCTCATATTGCTTCAGACAAGTGAGTTGATTTCTCCCATGTTCCTCCTCTGAGATAAAGCTTCTCATCTTCTGGAACTGATGGCCAAACTGCCTCTGCCTACATTGTGATGGATTTCACAGGGAGCTAGGAAAACTGTTTAGGTAGTGGACTGTAGACACTTTTAATTAATATATGAAACCTGGATTATAATTTATCTTTCTCAGGTCTCTGATTACATTGATAGCTATGCTAATTATAGCTCCACAAGCTAGAAAACAGAAAGTTACCTTCTTACTCCAAGGTAATTCACTACAGTGGTAGTTCATTAGTTAATTCAACTAGTTCTCTTATCAGTAATATGAAGAGGTTTACCTTGCTCACAGGCTTCATGGTAAATGATGAACAAGTTTCAGATGTAATCTTTTGCAGATGTAAACTTCTACTACTCCCTTATCTATGAAACTCAGTTTGTAGTGATTGTTTCCCAGTAATCAACCACCTATATCTCATGATAAATAATTGGATGAGAAAAGATTTAAGCTTTATGCAAATTCTGAGGATATAAAAGCTTAAATTGCAAGGATCTGAGAAAATATTTTTGGGTCTAGAAAGGAAATTTTCAGGTTGATAATCACAAGATATGAATGTTGAAGGACATCAAAATTTGGTGATACAAAATAATTTAAAGTAAAAAATGCCTAAGGTGTCTTCCATTTGCTATGCACTCTTATATTAAGACTTCAAAAGTTCAAAATCCCAACATTAATCAATGATATTCTGATCAATTAGCCTAACTCTGATAAAACATTTCCCTATACTATCCTTTTTCATAATCACAAAATCAATATTTCAAGTTTCCTTTGATTGTACTCTAACTATAGAATTAAGATGTTTCTCATGGTAAACCTATTTGATTCACTTTCATAATCACAAGCTCAACATTTCAAGTTTCCCTTAATTGTCTTTTAAATATAGGCAAAGATGTTTCTTATTATGCTAAATTTATGTACAATTAGTCTTCTGGATACAGGGGGAAAGCCCTTGTTGCCCCCTCTGCTCCATGAAAGGTTTCTGACCTTTCTCAGCTCACCTCAAAGACTCTTCATGCTGTTTACAAATTTGTCTCTTTTCTAAACTTAAAAAGATTCTTATAAGCCCCAGGAAACCCACTCACATCTACCTCTCATTTGTCAAATGAACTCCATCTAGACAAGTACCCCTGCCAATCAATACCCTAAGTTCCCCACCTGTTGCCTAGTCCAGAGGCTGGAATTCCTCACCTGTTCTCTGGTCTGGGGACTCCCCTCCTCCAACCACCAAGACCAAGGGCCTGATAGTATCAAATTTATACGCAAGAAAACATTTTTCTGAACCCACTTAACATTATTTTCTGCCTCTACAGGCAAGACCTTCATTCGGGACAGTTCTAGAAAAGCAAGCCACAGATGGTCCAGTTTACTCTCACATATGCTTCTATTGGGCCTGCACTCTCTAAACCACAAATGGTCCCACAGACTCTGGACAGCAACGAAACATCTAGTTTTCCCAGGACTTGACCAATGTCCCTATCTGAATTTTCTTATGTTCCCAAAAGGAAGAACCATTACCCTAAAGTAAGTAGGAAGTAAAGGAAGTAGGTAAAAAAACAACCAAGGACTGCACATGGAGGGGTCTGATTGTTCAGGCAGTATGTGTATGGTAGAGGATTGCAAATTCTATCATCAATAGGAGGAGAGGACCTCGGCCCTGTGAAGGTTCTATGCCCCAGTGTAGGGGAATGCCAGGGCCAGAAAGTGGGACAGGGCGGGGTGGCAGGTATGGGGAAGGGGGAGGCAACAGGGGTTTGTTTTTGTTGGTTTTGTTTGTTTCTTTGTTTTTTGGAGGGGAAACTGGGAATGGAGAAATTCGCATGTAAATAAAGAAAATATCTAAAATAAAATAAAATAAAATAAGAGACAAACAAAAAAACAAACAAACAAACAAAAAAAAAACAAGACTCCACTGTTGACCACGTATCACATATTTCTATTTCTTCATTTTTAATTAAACCAAAATGGAGGCATTCTAGCATTTTCTTTTGGTTCTGCCCAACAGTTATGAAGAAATAGCCAGTTAAGAGCCTCAGTCATGCATAAGAAGGATCGTTTATCTGTCTTTCTTCTCTCTCTCTACCTACTCCTTCTCCTCTTCTCATCTCCTCTTCCCCTCTTCCTCCCTTCTCTTTCTCTCTGTCCTTCTCTGTCCCCCTCTCTTGTCTGCCTCTACCCCTCCTGCAGGTCTCAAATAAACTCCCTTTTATATTAGGCTTGTTTCATGGCAAGGATTGATTGTTCAGGGGGAAACCCTGACAAGTCCCACCAAGGAACCTCTTCATGTTGGCATTTAATAAGACACTGCTCTGAAGATATAAAACATTTGGAGGGGATCAAAAGTGAAACAGAATAAAATCTCACAACTTTATTCAGATCATCAAGCCATTTATACTGTGAGAGTTAAAAATAATCACATGAGTAAGGTTTTCAAATCCAAGAACAAACCACACATAGCAAAAACATGTTTTTCTCTAGAGATAAATGAATAACAACAGCTGTAGGAAACTCACAGGTGGGAATTGCATGAAAACACAGACCAAAAAATTTCCCTCTTCTGAAGAAACTCATGTCATAAGACTATTGTATTTTCTCTTTGAGTTTTCTCACAATCCCTCAGAATTATCACATGACTCCACACTTGGACTGTTTACAACAAAGGTGGAAGCAGGTTATTTTCAGAAAAGAGGTCTTTAGAAGCTATATTGTTTCAGCCTCTTTTTGTATTCCCTTTCTCTCCTTTCTGCCTACATGTTATATATTACTCTGTCCTATAGAATCCTCAACAGGGTCAGGTAAAATTGTGAAGCAAAATGCATTTTTCTTCCACTCAAAGTACTTTTTCCATGTTACTTTGTCATGTTATTTAGTCATAATTAAACAAAAGCAACTAAGTAGTAGAATTTTGAATTTATTTTTCAAGAAGTGTCATCATTTCACATCGTCATAGGCAAGCAGGGTTGTGACTTCTCAAAGTCTGTGCTAACATATATTATCACTGTGATTCTGATTTTCCTTTCCCCTTTGGTGCCTGGGGTTAATCTTATTTCCATATGTAGATTGTCCATTTGCTTGTATTCTTTGGAGAAGTGCTGATTGAGACTTTTGATTTAATTTTAAAATCAGGTTTTTGTTTTGTGTATTTTTTTTTAAATAAATGAATTATACTTTTGTTCTCCATTATTCAAAACATATACAATTTGGCAAGGCTGTTTTATTCTTTTTCTGGTCCATATTAGAGAAGAAAAATGTACTTTTAGATGACAATGGTGACAAATTACTTTATGACTGATTTACCATAAGATTATTCATCACAAGTCCAGCCGTGGTGGCGCACGCCTTTAATCCCAGCACTTGGGAGGCTGAGGCAGGTGGATTTCTGAGTCTCTACTCAATGATAACTTGTCCAAGGAAGAAATAAGAAAGAAATTAAAGACTTTCTAGAATTCAATGAAAATGAAGGCAAAGCATACCCAAATAGATGGGACACAATGAAAGCGGGGCTAAGAGGAGAAGCCATGGCATTAAGTGTCTTCATAAACAAGTGCAGAGATCCTATACTAGCAACATAGCAGTACACCTGAAAGCTCTAGAAGAAAAAGAAGGGAACACACTCAAGAGGAATAGAAGGCAGGAAAGAGTCAAACGCAGGGCTGAAATCAATGAAGCAGAAACAAAGAGAATGATACAAAGAATCAACAAAACTAAAAGCTGTCTCCATGAGAAAATGAACAAATTAGACAAACCCTTAGCCAAATTAGCAAAAAGGTACAGAAACAGTATCCAAATTAGCAAAATTAAAAATAAGAGTTCAGACATAACAACAGAAACAGAGAAAAATTTAAAAACCACCAGCTCTAACTGCAAAGGCTATACAACTTAAAACTAGAAAATCTAGAAGAAATTGATGACTTTCTAAACTGATACCTTGTACCAAAGCTAAGTCAAGAACAGGTAAATTATCTAAACATTTCCATAACCCCTAAGGAAATGCAAGCAGTCATTTAAAACCTCCCAGCCAAAACAAAAACAATAACAAAACAAGCAAACAAACAAAAAAACCAAAAACAACAAAAAATGCCCAGTGCCAGATAGTTTTAGTACAGAATTCTATCAGACCTTTGAAGAAGAGCTAATACCAGCATTCCTTAAACTATTCAACAAAATAGACACAGAGGAACACTACCTATTCATTCTATGAAGCCATAATTACTCTGATGCCTAAACTACACAAAGATCCAACAAATAAAGAGAACTCCATACCAATTTTGCTTATGAATATTGATGCAAAAATACTCAATAAAATTCTCACAAAAAAATCTAAGAACACATTAAAACCATCATTCATTACCATCAGAGATGCAGGGATAGTTCAATATATGATAATCCATAAACATAATCCACTGTTGTGGGTTTAGTCTAATGCTGCTGGTATAATGTTAATCTGAGTCTCCAAAATTGTATGAGAATCTGCATGGTGGGAACTCTGCCACCAGTTGGTTTTGTTTTGATTTATAAATAAAGTTGCTGGTGTCTAATGGCTTGGCAGGGAGACAGAGTTGGAACTTTTAGAATTCCTGGAAAAGAAAAGGGAAGAAAGAGAAAGGAGAGGCCAAGATGCAGAAGAAGAGGAGAGACAGCACATTTGAGAGGCACAGAAGGCAGACAACTTAGCTGTCACATAGGAGCTGGGGTACATAGCCCTAGACAGCTGTGTTTATGGGTCTGGAACAGTCAAGATGGAATATAGGATTTAGTGAGTTATGACTCAAGAATATCAGAGGGAGGAAGTTTAGCCACTACGAGGTTAGGATGTGGTCCAGCCATTGAGCTGTTTTAGTCATATCAAAATATAAAGGCAGAGTTTGTGCCTCTCATTCAGGAATGTAGAACATTGACCTGGTCAACAGGAACATACCCCTGCCGCTAGGATTAACTGAGTAAAATTAATTGTGTACAGGTATAATCCACTATATAAAGAAATTCAATGAAAAAAAGTCACATGATCATCTTATTAGATGCTGAAAAATTTTTGACAAAATGCAACACTCTTTCATGTTAAAAGTCTTAGGGAGGTCAGGAATTCAAGACCCATATGAAAACATAGTAAGAGAAATATACAGCAAACCAACAGCCAACATCAAATTAAATCGAGAGAAATGTAAAGCAATCCCACTATAATCACAAAAAAGACAAGGTTGTAAACTTTTTCTCTATCCAGTATAGTACTCAAAGTTCGAGGTAGAACAATTAGACCACTAAAGAAGATCACAGGGATACAAATTGGAATAGGAGAAGTCAATGTATTACTATTTGAGGTTGATACAGGGATGTGGGATACATAAGCAACCTTAAAACATTCTACCAGTGAAGTCCTACAGCTGAAAAACAACTTCAGGAAAGTGGTGGAAAATAAAAGTAACTCAAACAAATCAGCAACCTTTCTTTATATAAATGATAAGTGGGCTGAGAAATAAATTATGGAAACAACGCCCTTCACTATAACCAACACCCTTCACTATAACAAGAAAGTGTAAGACCTGAATGACAAGAACACCAAGTCCAAAAACTCAAGTAACCAGCATGTGCTGGTTAAGATGTGGAGATAGAGGAACATTCCTCCATAAATTTTGCCAGCAAATGGACAGAACTAGAAAATACCATCCTAAACTTGGTAATCCAAATCCAATAAGTCATGCAAGATATGGCCTCACTGATAATTGGATATTAGCCAAAACATACAGAATACCTAGGATGCAACCTACAGACCTTATGAATTCTACCAAGAAAGAAGTACCAAGTGAGGATGTTTCAGTCTCACTTAGAAGGGGGAGGAAAATAATAATGGGGGGCAGAGATAAGGAGGGACCTGTATGGAAGAGTTGGGGGCAGGGAAAGGGGAGTAAGATCAAGTATGGATGGATATAAGGAAGAAGCCCAGAGGGGCAAGAGAATGAATAGAAATATGCAGCAGTGGGGTGGGAGGATCCTCTTGAAGCTCACAGAGACCTGGGATGTGAGATGTTTCCAGGACTAAATGGCAATGACCTTAGGTGAAATGCCCAACAATGGGGAGAAAGCATCTGAAGAAACTACCTCCGGTAGACAGACAGAATGGAGGGATGAGACCACCCACCCTCTTCAATACTTTTGACCCAGAAGTGGTCCTATTGAAAGGAAATGCAGATACATAATGGAACAGACTGAAGGAAAGGCCATCCAGGGACAGGCCTAACTTTGGATTTATCCCATGCTCAGGCACCAAACCCTGACACTATTACTGATGCCATGTTGTGCTTGCAGATAGGAGGCTAGCATGGCTTTCTCAGGGAGGCCTTACCAGAAACTTACTGAGACAGATGCAGATACTTATAGCCAATCATTTGACTGAGGTCATGAACCCCTATAGAAAAGTTAGGGAAAGAATTGAAGGAACTGAAGGGGATGGAAACCCCATAGGGAGAACAGGATTATCAAATGTTTTAGCCTCCAAGACTTAACTGCTGAATAAACATTCTTTCTAGCTATTTCTGAACTCTGGCTGGCTCATTCAACTTAACAGTTATGACTCAAATTCCTTGCCCAGCTGACTGGTACAAATTGGTTTTGTCTAGGCTTGGATAGACTCCCTTTGAGCTCCACTGAACTAATCAAGAACAAGTAAATTGAACTGAATTGCTATATCTAAAATGAACCAAAATTGATTTCTCTCCTGAATGATCTTTAAGTAGCCTCACTTTCCTGTCTGTTTTTGTGAGGGTTGGAAGTATCCTATTTCTCACTATTCTGTCAAATCTTTTTCTAATTCATCACTTTCTTCTCCATTAGTTAGACTTCACTGTTTGGGATTAAAAGTGTGCACTAAAGGCCTATTTATTCTATCCAGAGTGATTAAAGGCATGTGGTTTGCCTGCATTCAAGCCAGGATTCCTTTCTAGTACAGCCATGTTACTGGATTAAAAATTCTTCTATAATCATGGCTATGATTCTATATTCATAAAGGACACAGCATTGTTATAGACTGACATATCCCCAGAATAGTTGTAGCTATTCTCTTCCATGTCTGAGAGTTATTTCATAGTGTTGCTGTAATATGCTTACTAGACCCTGACACAGGAAAATAACTTGACCCACAGCAGGATAATGCTAAAAATAGCCCTTGTTATGTCCAGTTTGTTCTGAGGTGTATTAAACTTAAGACATTCCACAAAGTTTTACATAGAACCCATCAGATCATAGGTCAATATGAACTGTTATGTCTAAAATATATTAAGTCAGAGCTGACCAATGACCAGCACTTCCAGTACCTATGTATGAGCTTATTGTGTTTTTTTTTGTTGTGTTTTCTCCTTTATAAGCTGACATAAAAGATGTCCACTCTCATATTTTCTGACCCAATTGTGAACTGTGTCCTTGGTCTGACCAGCATTAGGTGTGTGTTCAATAAACTATTCTGTCTTAAATGAGATCAGTGTATGTATGGTTTTTGTGGCAATTCCTGAACTCATATCCCTTGTACCACATATCAAGTACCACAGAAAACCTCTGATACTCTGGTTCTTACAATTTTTTTTTGAGACAGGGTTTCTCTGTATAGTCCTGGCTGTCCTGGAACTCACTCTGTAGACCAGGCTGGCCTCGAACTCAGAAATCTGCCTGTCTCTGCCTCCCAAGTGCTGAGATTAAAGGCGTATGACACCACCGGCAAGCTAGATTTTTTTTTTTTTTTTTTTTTTTACCTAATGTAGTGGGTTGACTTGATGTTGTTTGCATTCAAATGCTAATACTTGTTCTCTAAAAGACATTGACCCCCATGAGCAGACTATCACCTACTCAAGTGATCCCATGTGGATATTCTACCCATTTTAACTGGTTAATAAAAGGCTAGCACGTGTGATTGGGTAGTGGAAGGAAAATGTGAGCAGGAGGTTTGAGAGGGCATGGCATGTAGAGTGAGAAGAGCAGAAAGGATGGAGAAGGAGGAGGAGAAGCTATGATAGACCATCCCATAATTGCATGGCAGTGAGGAACCGCAAGTTAAAAAGGGCTTATGGAGCTGGGGTATAAGTTGGTGTAGTGCTAGATCTTCCAAATCTAGGCATATGTTTTATAATTAAAATATTTGGATTGTGTGTTGTTTATACATACTTATTAGGAATGGAAGTTCCAGTAATACCTAATGTTACAGAATGTTACAATGAGGGATATGAGAGCATTTTGTAGATATGTGCATTGGGACTGGGCACCACTGTAAATGCTCTCACTCACCCAGCTAAAGTCACCTGACATAGCCAAAAGGATTTAATGCATGTCAGTTAGAGAAGACAAAACAGAACTAAGGTTCTGACAATTTAATTGATAGTAATCCTATTTTTTAAACCTTTATCAGAAACAGAATATAATGACAATTACCAGGATTAATACAGATATAACTGCTTGTATACAATGACATTTGCAGTTTATCCAGGGTATACAAATTAATCTCTAAGACTATTGTACTGTCAAGCTTTCATGCTTCTTTGACTTCCAAGGGAATATAGAGGGAAACTGCCATGCATACTTTGCCTGATAGCGGTATTTGAGGCATAAACTTCAAGGAAAGTCAGTCTCCTGCCTCCGCATTGTCGCCTGGCACTCCAAATCAGAGGTAGCCCAGATATGTCCTTGTACTTGTGTGCTAGTGGCCAACCCAAGATATGATTTATTAACAGCTAGAAAAAGAAAATTCGGACATTGCTCTCTGACCTTCACCAATGTTCCAAAGTCCTAGTTAAACCCTGGCTTGGAATGTTAAGCCATCCAAACTAATTGCCTCCAGCATTGTGGGTAGGGCACTGAAGCTCACAGAATAAGAGACTTATCCCAGGACAAGGTCAAGTAAAATCCTCATTCTCAGTCTTGTACTACAGCTGAACCACTCTTAGGAATTAGCAAGAGACTGTCTCTACTTCCCCAAAAGATTAGCATAGTGGGCATTTTACCTAGGATGGGTAGGACCTTAATCTGAGAGTGTGTGTGTGAGAGACTGTCTGTAGCATTGAGCATTCTAGATTAAGGAGTCGGCATTTAGCATTTGGACTCGCTAGCACTCGGACTAGAACCAGAACTTAGGTGGAAGTCCAAAGTGCTTGGGCTGGGGGAAGGGGATGGTGCAGCACCAGTTGAGATTCAAGACAGTGAACATTCAAGATTTGAGCATTCAGCATTGAAGATTCGAGAATCAAGCCTCTACCTTCTTGGCTGGTGCACCCGCAGACCCCTGGGACTCTGGTCAGGACCATGCAGCCCGAACATACTCGGAGCCCAGGGGTGCTGCACCAGTCCAGAGGAGATGGCTGCTGTTTTAGACCTAGTGTGTTTTAGGTGGCCTCAGATGTACCTCGACTACTGAGCTGCCAGATTTTCCATTTCTCTTTTGCAAAGATTGTAAAAGTCTCTTGTCATTTTTGAGAAATACACTCAGACCTTACACCACTTGTGTCTAGTCTGTTTGTCAAAGCCGAATCCCGTGTACACCTGGCCAGAACCCATCGTCCCGTGGAACAAGGGACCCCGCAAGAAATCCCAGTCAGTGGCAGGAAACACAAAGAGAACTGAACTCTTCACTGCCTGAGGTAATGCACCAGTCTCTCAAGGCACATTGTGCCTAGGAGCCAAAGAGGCTAAACTGAAAAACCTATGATGCACTCTACTCCTCTCAAGGCAGCTAGGCCAAGCCAACTCCACGGTTTCCTGTACTCCACAACACTGTATTTTGATTGGTCATGGTTTTCTGTGAAGTTCTTTTTACGGTACAAAGAGAACTTTCATTTGTGTGAAGGTATACTTACCTTTGAGTATAAAAACATAAGATTACTTAGCACTTAGAGATCACGATATTTTATTAAAATAATAGTTGTAGGTTCGCCAAGGTAGGTGATATCATTAGCCCTGGGTATTTGGCTAAGTTTCCAATACCAGTGATTTATTCTTAAGATATTTCTTTCTGGTTACATACAAACATTTGTCTTACAATTTGTCTCCAGTCAACCCCTGGTTAAATTTAGTTGACTTGAGAGAAAAACGCATCTTATATGTTCAAACTGTTCACTGAACACAATAGTAGATTGAAGTATTTTAGATTATTTGGAATAAAAGTAAAGAACATTAATGAAATAAACAAGAAACATTTACTGTTAAAATATCCTGTCAAGTGCAGATAGTATACAAGCTATATCCTAAGCACTATTACCAAGTATCATTGGTAATCTTACTTGTGAAATATATATGAGAATTTCACTATATACACAATATACCAGAATTTATAGAATATATATAATGAAATACACTGACTTAGCATTATCTTTCAGCACATATTAAAGGATGTAGACAATAATGTCAGAATGATGGAACTAAAATTCCTGCTTGTAAAAGCTATTTGCTGAAGCTTCCTGTCTCTATAAAAATTAATGGAATTGGTCAAAGGGTGCATGCCAAATATTTGACAGAAAATTAGGTATAAACCTTCACCTTTGTGTCATAATTTCAGAACTCTGACAAGAATTTAATATTACCATTCCCTTAAAGATATGAAAGCAAATGCCACCTGCTCTCCTGTTGAGGTTAAGACAATATATATATATATATATTTTTACTTTAACCCCTACCTTAGAGGCAGTATCATGCTCCTTTTTAAAATGATGTTTTAGGGAAAAAAAAGACATTGAACTTCCAACTTCAGCAAAATTCTGCTGTCAAAAGTTTATTCACACTAGGTGGCCTCAGCATGTCACTGCTTTCCTCTGAGAACGGGACTGGCTCTCTGTCAAATACCAAATTGATTTTAAAATTGTATGGATGGCTTTGAGCTAGAATAGTTGGAGGCTGTGTATTTAATCGTGTTGGTGTCAGGACAGGAGCCAAAGTCTCTTTAGATAGGTGAGGGGCATGTTTCTATCTTGTTCTAAGTTCAGGGGAGGTTACAAGTAGGGGCTTACCATTTTAGCTTGCACATAAAGTGATCACAGACTAAAATCAGGCATTCTTTAGGTCAGGGATGGTGATTACCTCAGAAGTTCTTTTACTGTTGAGAACAGTTTTCATTATCCTGAGATTTTTGTTTTGTTTTGTTTTGTTTTGTTTTGTTTTGTTTTGCTTTTTGGTTTTTTGTTATTCCAAATGAATTTGCAAATTACTCTTTCTAACTCTATGAAAAATTGATTTGGAATTTTGATGACTACATTGAATCTATAGATTGCTTTCAGCAATCTGTCCATCTTTACTTTTTAATCCTGCCAATCCGTGAGCATAGGAGATCTTTCCATCTTCTGAAATCTTCCATTTCCTTTTCCAAAGACTTCTATTTCTTTAGGGGTTATGGGACTGTGTAGGTGGTTTATATGATCCTGTTTTAACTTCTATTTCTTTAGGGGTGATGGGACTGTTTAGGTGGTTTATATGATCCTGTTTTAGCTTGGGCACCTTGGATATACCTAGAAAATTGTCCATTTCATCTAGATTTTGCAATAGTTGAGTACAAACGTTTTTAGTAGGATCTGATTTTTTTTTTTTTAATTTCCATGGTTTTTGTTGTTGTTTCCCTTTTCAATTCTGATTTTCTAATACTCTTGTGATATGCAAATGCAGTGTCTTAAAGCACCAAGTTCGGATAGAATCCATACAGACAAGAAATTACTTTTTTTAACTGAAAATAGATTGTTTTCACTTGTACTTGATTTTAGTTTTGCTTCCCTTTATTCCTCTCAATTCCTCCCCCCATACCCTTGTTTTCAAATGCACTTACTTTCTGTACCTCATTAGAAAAGAACAGGCTTCTATGAAATGATGAAAAATGACAAAATGAAATATAGTAAGATGAAGTAAAAATCTGTCATATCACAGTTAGACAGGATTCATTCTGTAAGAGAGAACCCATGGCCAACACTGTTTGGAAAACCATGAACCTGAGGCTACATAGTGTAGAGACATAGGATAATATAAAATTATCATTGGTTTCAATAAGAACAATAACTCAAAGATCAGTAAAATGACTCCTAATTATATTCTTCTATACTCATCGATTGTGTCTTATCCAGTCATTATCAGAAAGACTTTCTCTGGCAGCAGACGGGAACATATGGAGATATCCACATTCAGATGTTATACATAGAGTTATACAGAGTGTCTAAATGGGACGTCTCCATGAAATACCTACCTTCAAAGCTGAAGGAATCTCAAAGAAGAGGAGGGAGAAAGATTCTAAGAACCTGAGGGATGGAGAACACCAGGAGAACAAAGACCCCTGAATCAACAAATCACGTCGCATTATGAGCTCACAGAGACTGAAACAGCAAGCAAATGGCCAACATGGGTGTGCACCAGGTCCTCTGCATATATACATATGTATGTATAATATATATGCATATATAATATTAAATATATAAAAATAAATATAATATTGTAACTATTACCTTAGTATTTTAATGGCACATCTAACTGTAAGAAACAAATTGTTTTCTGACTCTTGTGTCTGCTTTTGTAATTCTTTTCCTGCTGATAGGTAATTTCAAGGAAGTTAATGCCTACTTTTGTCCAACTATAGTAATTGTTAGGCATGGAATCATCATAAGTCCCCCTTAAAACTTGATTTATACATTGAAGTGAAATAAGACACAGAAATTTATACTAGAAAAAAACAGATATTATATAATTTAATTTTTCAACATGTTTTATTCTTGATTCTAGTCAAATATCATTTGTTATTTCTAAGTACATGTATTCAGATTTGATAAATATTCCATTACCAACACGATAAAACAAATCTAAGTTTGTTATGAAGATATAAGTTATTAACAATGCTAAAACCAAAATTTTTGGTCTTTGTTTTGCATAAGAGTTTCAATAGAATTAAACTTAAGACCTTGAATCTGCTAGGAAAAAAATCTACCACTGAGACAAATGTTTAACTCCATGGCTACATTTAATTACGCTTCTTATGCAGTATTGTAAAGGAGGAATTCTTAGATCTTATCCCATTTAACCCATTAAAGCTCTGGATATAGATGTCAAGTTAAGTTCCATTACACTCTGTAAATCCTGACATAAATCTTACAACAATCCCATTATTCACACTGTATTTTACAAAGAGAATGCTCATAGCTATTTTGTATAAGTGATTTATTGGCAGTTGTTTTTTTTCTTTAAATAAAGACATTGTGTTTTTATATTGAAAATATTTTGACATATTTAAACATTCAAATGTAATAAATTTTTATTATTTAATTCTTGCTTAAATCAGATTTTATAATGGTGTCTTACTTTCCTTTTAGGGCATGATAGACTTAATCAAATTCATTATGACTACTGGAAACTTCATTAAATTGAGTTTAATCTATAATACATTCTGAAAGTGTTTGCCTCAAACATCTAATATCTTTTAGTAGCAGAGTGACTACTTTAATTTAGTTTTTCTATATTGCTGACAGAAATATTTTAAAATTAGAGACTATTACAGTTAAAGTTTCTATTGCTGCAGAGATACCATGAGCACTGCAACTCTTATAAAGGAGAATATTTAATAGGACTGTGTTACAGTTCAAAAGATTAGTCCACTTTCATTATTGTGGGAAGAAAGGTATGATGCAGGCAGACATGGTATTAGATAGCTAACTGACATTTATACATTTAGATAAGCAGACAACAGGAAAAGAGAGTGACACAGGGATTGATTTGAACATCTGAAACCTCAAAGCCTCAGTGACACACTATCTCCAAGAAAGCTACAAATATTCCAAAAGGGTTGTACCTTCTAATAGTGCCATTCCCTTAGGACCTAAGGGGTTCTTTTTATTCAAACTACTATAGGTATTAAATGGTTATAAAACACAATAAAAAAATTTGTCCCTGTACATTAAATGGTATAAATTAGTACATTAGCAATTAAATTCGAGTATTAAAAATCAATTGATTTGATGCTTATCAGTATAAAAATATTAAATAATGGTTTAATATAGAACAATATATAGTATAAATTATAAAATAAATTCATTAAATTATCAAAGAGATTGATTCATGAAAGTAATAGACTTCATAAATTTTTTCTAAAGAGATTGATAATATCCCATACAATTATGTGCTATTTTAAACTAATTTATCAGTGTTTGGTGAATTAACAAGATGATTACTGTATTTTCGACATTTCTAAGCCTGTCACTTAAGCCTACCTCTTCTACCTTTCCCCCTTACTTATTTCAATCTTCTCTTTTCTTTGCTTTTGAATATCCCAACACATGCAATTTAACAATACTGGGGTCAGAACAAAGGATGATGCATGAAACTGAATCTTATAAATAACAAAGAGAATCAGTTCCTATACACACACACACACACACACACACAGGTACACACAAATGTATACATACATATAAAAATGATGAATGAAAAGTACTACAATCAGTAAGCTTTAAATTTTTTAGCTGCCTTCTCATCTCCAGTCCTCATGAGACTTTATTGATGTTTTAGACTATATTTCCCACTGTATACTACCAGAATTTCAAATTTTAGTTAGATTACAAATATAATAAAATACATTTTCCCTTTACTTGCTACATAAATTTTAAACAGAATGTTCACTTCAGACTAAATAGATGTCATCTGTGTATCAATAGTATTCAGAATTCTCCTGAAAAATGTTTATCAGTACACATACAAAATCAAAGACAATGTATAAACTCAAGATTCCATAATAAGGATAAAAAGGGAGCTGGAGAGATTTTTTGGTGGTTGAGAACACTCGCAGATCTTGAAAATGTCCAAGTTTTGTTTTTTACCACTCTAGTTTCATTTGAAGTAGTATTTTCTTTAGGGAGCTGCAGGCACAAGGTATACATGTCTTATACTTTTATTCATGCAAAACAAAACCCCTCTTACATAAAAATTTTAATAAATCATTAACTAAAAAAAATCCATAGTAAAATAAGGGCTGTGTGCAAAGTGGACAAACTGAATTTGATCCATTTTTTCTTATGTAATACTCTAATATTCTATTTTCACCTGCAGGTTTCAGAATCCTTTCTAAACAAAAAATTGTTATATATACATATGTACTTATAATACTTAACATTGTATAATATATGCTATTATACATGCATATAAAATATATGCATATATGTATACTTAGATATGTATTAATATAAATTAAATATTATATACATACATGTAAGTGTGTATGAGTGTGTGTGATGTACTCTAATGTGTGTGTATGTGCAAATACATGCACAGTCAGAAGGAAAAGGGAAATGTTGAGTTCTTGCTCTATCAATCCCCAACTCATTCTTCTACACACAGAACTTCACTAAAACTGGAAGTGAGCAAACTCCAATAGTGCTTTTGTCTTTGTTCTTTACATTGGCATGATTATGTGTTCATGGGATTCTTTCTGGGCTTGTATAGAAATGCTGTTTCAGAAGTTGGATCATTAGAATTTGTGCAGCAAAATCTCTTACCCGATGTAAGAGAATAATTTGATATATTTATGTACTCACTTGTTTTACACTCTATGGTAAGTGGCTGCCATGCTAATGGGCTTCGTCGCGAGACACATAGAGAGTGAGTGGGTTAGTATTTCATTTTCTTCCAAGCAATACTTCATATTGATGGGCCAGGGCTGTAGATCATTTACTTCCTCTTGTTGGTTCAATGCTGAGGCTGCAGACTCAACCCTTAATAACACCCTGGGTTCCAACAGCTTAGTCTCCACTCAACCTTAGATTGTTTCTGGTTAGCACTGGGAAGCACAGTGGCAAAATTAATTTTTTTGTGTGAATACAATATGAACATCTGACATCTAGTGTCTCAAGGTGTTCCAAGTCTTACCAGCTTTCCTCCATCTCTTGGTTGTTAGAAACGCTCCATACCTATTCATGATCACTACATGCTTTCCTACAAATTACTTTGCACTTTAAGCCACACAATGAGCAATCCGTGCATTACGTTTCGATATGGAGTAAATTTAACTTAAATTTATTAAATTTCAAGCATTCAACTACGGTTTGTCAAATGTGCATGTTTCATAGTTCTGTGTTTTGTATACTTTTACTGCTTTCCTTAATGAAACATTTTATATTATGTACTTTGCAAACAAATAAGAAATCAGGAAATCAAGATATTTATAATACTAAAACTGGAAGTAAAAAGTTTACTCTACCTCTGCTTTTATTACCTTTTAAGAGAGGTCTCTCAGTTGTTAAAGGAGTTGTTATCCTTTAAGCATAACTGGCTTCAATTCGCCACACCCACATAATCACAGTGTTGACTTCAAAATTCACAATTCTCATTCTGCAGTGTCACTGGAAATGATCCTTCTCCACAATATCACATGATCTCTCCATTTATAGGTGAGCACTTTTTTGCAGTATAAATATCCTGCAAACACATAGGAGTAGCTATAAAATTACATCTATTGACTTTTCAATAACATCTTAGACAAGGCACTGAAAATAATAACTTCATTGGGAGGAAAAGAATCAAATCATTATACACTGTAAAATACTTGGAAATAAAACAAACTTTAATATTTAAAATTGTATAAGCATAATTGTATTTATTGAAAACTAGTTTTTGAAGCCCTGAGGGTCAGTAGAAAGAATGGAAACAGGCAACCTTGAGAGGTAGGAGGTTGTGGGGACCCTCCAGAATACACCAGAGATCTGGGAGGTGAAAGACTCTCAGGACTCAAAGGGAGGGACCTTAGATGAAATTCCCAACAGGAGGGAGAAGGAACTTATAGAGCCCACCTCCAGCAGGAAGACAGGGCATCACATGAGGGAGGGGGCCATCCCAAAGACAAAACTCTGACCCATAATTGTTCCTGTCTGAAAAAAAAATTACAGGGATGGAAGTTCTTTCCATGGAGAGAGAGGAGCCTGAGGAAACGAAGTTCCAGTGATAAGCACAAAGAGGAATGCAGCTCAAGGAGAGGTCCCAAGGCCTGACACTATTACTGAGGCTATGGAGCACTCACAAAATGGGACCTAGCATGACTGCCCTCTGGAAGACCCAACAAGCAGCTGAAGGATTCAGATGCAGATATTTGCATCCAACAAATGGACAGAGGCTGCTGACCCTCGTGGTTTGATTAGGGAAAGGGTGAAAGAAGTTGAGGAGGAGGACAAACCTGTAGGAGGACCAGCAGTCTCAATTAATCTGGACCCCTGAAATCTATCAAACATGGGACCACAAAACAGGTAGCAAGTCATTTGAGAGTATCGGGTTCATTGGTTGCAGTTTGGGGGGTTGATTTTACGGACTTCTGTTAGGTTTTTACTTTAACTTCATTCCTGATTTGATTTACATATATATCCTTCAGTTTCCTGTTCAGTTTTTCTCTTTATTATTTGTGAATATGTAAATTATTAAGTTTTATGTAGTTGTATTTGTCTATTTTTATTCTTTTCTTGGCTCCCTTTTAAGTTAATAAATGGCAATAATATCAATGTTATGAAGATTCTTTCCTTTTGAAAGACATGTATAATATACTCTGGAAATTTATTGCTAGTATTATTTCTGTTTGTCTGTTGTTCTTTCATATATTTGTAATAATTTTTTAACAGTTGACACATCACAGCCATACATATATCATTAAATGCCATCGAGTTTTCATAAGCTTCACAAATCCAATCACAGCCTATCTTCACATAATGTTTAACACTGCTATACCATATATTTCAGCACAGGAATACCAAATGTGTTTATTTTCTATATCTGTTCTGCTTTTTTTTTTTTCGTGAATGCCTATCTAAAGCTAACGTTTTCTTTTTTATTTATTTATTTATTTATTTATTTATTTATTTATTTTAGATATTTTCTTTATTTACATGTAAATTTCTCCTGTTCTGCTTTTTTATCCTCTCGGTATATTTGATTTAAATATTTGAATGCCAGTATCTTTTGTTACTACACTAAGAAAACAAAAGTGATATAGGGTTTAATAGTAGATAAACCAATTACATAAGAACTCAAGAAGCTAACCTCCAAAAAACCAAACAAACCAATAAAAAAAAATGGGTATAGATTTAACGAGAGAATTTACAAGAGGAAAATCTTGAATGGCTAATAAGCACTTATAGAAATGTTCATTTATCATAGTTATCAGGGAAATGCAAATCAAAACAACCCTGAGTTCCACCTTACACCAATCAGAATGGCCAAGATCAAAACCTCAGGTGACTGCAGATGCTGGTGAGACTGTGGAGAAAGAGGAATACTCCTCCATTGCTGGTGGGATTGCAAACAGGAAAAACTACTTTGGAAATCAGTCTGCAGATTCTTCAGAAAATTGGAAATATATCTACTTGAAGACCCAGCTATACTACTCTTGGGTATATACCCAAAAGATGGCCAACCATGCCTTATGGGCATATGTTCCTTCTATGATCATAGTGGCCTTGCTTGTGATAGCCAGAAGCTGGAAAAAAACCAGATATCCCACAACAGTAGAATGGATACAAAAAATGTGGTTCATTTACCCAATGGAATACTATTAAGAACAATGACATCCTGAGTTTTGCAGGCAAATGGATGGAACTAGAAATATCATCCTGAGTGAAGTAACTCACACACAAAATGACATGCACATCATGTACTCACTAGTACGTGGATATTAGCAGAAAAAAATTCCAAATACCCAAGATACAATCCACAGATCTCAGAAATGTTAATAAGCCAAAGAGCCCAAGTGAGTGAAAAGAAAGCAATCACATTATGATGGCTGGAGGAACCTGGGTGGAAAAGGGGATATGTTGGGAAAGAGGGTAACATGATCAGGTGTTGGGTCAGGGGGAAGAGGATTGAAGCCCTGAGGGCCTGCAGAAAAATAGAAAACAAGCAGCCAGGCAGTGGTGGCGCATGCCTTTAATCCCAGCACTTGGGAGGCAGAGTCAGGTAGACTTCTGAGTTCAAGGCCAGTCTGGTCTACAGAGTGAGTTCCAGGATAGCCAGGGATACACAGAGAAACCCTGTTTCGAAAAACAAAAACAAAAACAAAATAAATAAATAAAAAGAAAACAGGCAACATCTGGAGTTAGGAAGAGAGGGAACCCTTCAGCATGTACTAGAGATCTGGGATGTGAGAGACTCTCAGGACCTTAGATGAAATACCCTACACTGGAGATAGGGAACGTGTAGAGTCCACCTGTAGCATAAAGACAGGGCATCAAGTGTGGGATGGGGTTGCCATTCCACAGTCAAAATATATGACCCATAATTGTTCCTGTCTGAAAGAACTACAAGGGTGGAAGTTCTTTCAATGGAGAGAGAGGAGCCTGAGGAAAAGAAGTTCCAGTAACAGGCACAAATTAGGATCCATCTCAAGGGGAGGCTCCAAGGCCTCACACTATTACCGAGACTATGGTGTGCTCACAAAAAGTGGCCTATCATGACTGCCCTCCAAAAGACCAAACAAACAGCTGAAAGAGTCAGATGCAGATATTTACACCCAACCAGTGGACAGAACCTGCTGAAACCTGTGGTTGAGTTAGAGAAAAGCTGGAAGAAGCTGAGGAGTAGGGCATTCCTGTAGGATGGCCAGCAGTCTCAATTAACCTGTTCTCCCAAGATTTCTTAAACATGGGGCCACCAACCAAGTAGCATACACCAGGTGATATAAGGCCACTAAAACATATAGAGCAGAGGACTGCCAGGTCTAGACTCAGCCAGAGAAGATGTTCCTAATCCTCAAAAGACTAGAGACCCCAGGGAGTGGGGGGATCTAGCGGGATGGGGGTGGGTAGGAGGATGGGGACATCCTCCTGGAGTCAGGGGTGGTGAGGAGGTATGTGTTGTGGAATAGCCAAAGGGTGGACAGGGAGGGGAATCAAATCTGGACTGAAAAAAGAGATTAAATAAAATTTTTTAAAAATCTATTTTTAATCAAGTTATCAATAAATGAACAAAAGATAAGTGAATACCATGCCAGTATATTTGTTTGCCTCTTTTGGACTGTTATATATCCTTCTGTAAAGGGAATTCCCTGTCAAGAAAAAAGATAAAAAATAAAAGTGACTAAAGCATTTATTACTAAGTTCTAAAAAGTTTCCTATGAAAGCTATCAAAAAAAAAAGGAGGAAAAGCAGAAAGATCCTAAGCAGGTCAAGGGAAAATTTCCTCTCACTTCTCTTCTTTGTCTACGAAGTGTTCTGTCCAAAGACGTTTTCCTTAGTTCAGTTCCTCTGAGTGTTCTCTTTGTATAAGTGCTTTGGACGTGCATATACATCTTTTCAGAATACCTGGTCACATGGTAAAAAGTTTATCACAAGTTCACACATAAAATTCCAATCCTAAATTGAAATGGAAGTTTACAACAGGAGTAATTATCTGGCTAAGCATTCATCACCGTCACAGCTCTGCAGGTTCACTGAAAGTTAAAAAACATAACTCAGTAGTGGAGTTTTGCATAGATAAACCTCGTCAATATTTTATCTTTTGTTCTAGCACCTATAAATAATTAGTTCCAGTTTTATGACCATTGGTAATTGTTTTACAACATCTTAGAATGTGCTCATAGTAGTAGAATTCTGTTTACTATCTAGAAGCGATTAACTGGTGACAAATGGGAGACCGATGGAGTTCTCATTGAACTTTTGACAATCAGAAAATGACCTAGTAACAGTCTCACTATAAAACAGCGTAGTAAATACTGATATAATGTTAGGAATCCTTATAGGATCATTATTAAGAATTAAGTCATCTATTTGTCTATATAACATCACTGCAAAGCAGTACATCTTTGTAGATCTGCAAAGAACTGCTCAAAGGGTTTATACTTAGTGATCGTGACATGTGCTTAATAATAACAGGAAATGAATATTAACAGCAGGAATCTTTCCTAAAATGATAATCTCCTGGGCCATTCCTGTTGGAGCATTGTCATAGATATAATCTAAGGTGAAATCATCTCAGGAACATCACCTTTTCATTATTAGCTTGTTCTATTATCGCTCCTGACACAGACCCAATGTCAACCTCTAGCCTCTACTCATACATACAAAGAAGTGTTTATCATGTATATGTGCAAACATAGATATACCCATGCACCACAAAGGAAAAATTTTAAAATATTTACATTTGAAGTGAATGGAGTTTAGAAGATTTATTTACAAGACAGCAAAGCAAGACTACTCAATAATGGTACATTATATATGTCAAAAGCAATTAAATATTTTACATACCCTTATTTTAAAATTTAGTTATTTATATTTAAATTAATTGATATTACACACTGATATCTACAAATATTAACATTATATTACAAGTATACATGTTTCTTTATGAAAACTTTAAAAATTAAGCTGTCTCAATACTCATTTTAACAGGAACAAAAGCAAAAAGACAATAAGACAAGCAAAAAAGACAAGATCTTTCCTATATGTGTTAACTAATATGTACTTATAACATACATAAATTCAAGAGGACTGTGACATTTGAAAAGTAGAGATGGAGTGTAGCATAAGTTAGTAAGGATAGAGAAAGAGAATGGTATAAGGTTATAGATAAATATTTATATATACTATACTTACATATTATATATATGATTTACATATATAATATAATATACAATATATGTATGTAATTTTTATCATCATAGTGAATCCTGTTCTTCCATTTAATTACGATGTAAATAAATTTTAGATTTAATTGTTCTGATACTCATGGTAAATCATGTAATTGATCTTATATTTAATAATGTAATACCATGTAAAAATTAAATTAGATATCATAGATTTACACATTTGATTGTTAAAATTTATAAAAGTTGGGCATAGTTTGATAGAATAAGAAGGAATGACCCCTCATTGTCAATAGAATGATGATATGAGGCAGTATTTAACAAGATAAAACATATAAAATAAATAGAAATGAAGTGTTTTATTTGACCTGTAAAACTTCTGTCTATTAAAGTAAAGGAAGAGCTAGAAGAACAAGCCTATGTTGCACATAGAGGCAACAGCTTCTGAGTTAGCCATGACCCACATGAAGACCAAGCTGCACATCAGCTACTCATGTGCAGGGAGGTCAAGGTCTAGTCTATGTATGTTCTTTGGTTAGTGGTCAGTCTCAGATACCACTAGGGTCCAGATTACTTGACTATGTCAGTAATTCCTATGGAATCCTACCCCATCTGGGGTCTGCTATCCTTCTTCCTAGTCTTCTATAAGAGTTCCCAAATGCATCTATTGTTTGGCTGAGATTGTCCACATCTGTCTCAGTCTGTTGCGGGGGGAACCCTCTCAGAGGATAGTCATGCTAGACTCCTGACTGCAAGCATAACAAAGTGTTATAAGGAGAGTCAGTGATTGGTGTTTGCTCATGAGATGGATCCCAAGTAGGTACAGTTATTGGTTGTTCATTCCTTCAGTTTAAGATCCATCAACAATCCTTGGGTTTCTTGAATACAGGATGAATTTTTGCTCATGTATAGGTAAGAGCACTCTCAGAGCTCCCAGGGTCTCAACCACCAACCAAGGACTGCACGTGGAGGGGTCTGATTGTTCTGACAGCACGTGTATAGTAGATGATTACAAATTCAATCATCAATAGGAGGAGAGGACCTCGGACCTGTGAAGGTTCTGTGCCCCAGTGTAGGGGAATGCCAGGGCCAAGAAGTGGGAGAGGGTGGGGTGGCAGGCATGGGGAGGGGGGGAGGCAACAGGGATTTGTTCTTGTTGTTTTAGTTTCTTTGTTTGTTTGTTTTTTGGAGGGGAAACTGAGAAAGGAGAAATTTACATGTAAATAAAGAAAATATCTAATAAAAATAAAAAAAAATAAAGTTTAGCATAGTGAAAATAGCCATCTTACCAGAAGTAACCTATGAATTCAGTGCAGTCCACATCACAATGCCAATAATTTTTTTGCAGAACTTGAAAGAGCAATCCTAAACTTTATATGGAAATGCAGAATATTGAAGGCATTCAAGAACAATAAAAGAGCATCAGAAGGAATCACCATCCTTGACCTCAAGCTGTGTTACAGAGAAATAGTGACAAAAATGCATGATATTGGTATATAAGCAGAAACATTGGTCAATGGAATCAAATTTAATACCCAGAATTAAACCCAAACACCTATGGACACTTGATTTTTGATAAAGAATACAAAACCATACACTGAGGAGATAAACTATATCTAACAAATGGTGCTAGTCTAACTGTATATCTACACATAGAGGAATACAAATAGATTCATATTTATCATCTTACCCAAAAATTAATTCCAAGTGGCTCAAGGAAATACCACTGAGTACATTGGTACAGAAGACAATTTTCTGAAAAAAAAAAAACACACACTAGTGGCTCATGCTCTAAGATCAACAGTTGATAAATTGGACCTCATGGAACTGCAAAGCTTCTGTAAGGCAAAGGACACTGTCAATAAGACAAAATGGCAGCCTACATATTGAGAAAGGATCTTCACCAACCCTACATCTGACAGAGGCTTATTTGTTTTTGTTTGTTTGTTTGTTTGTTTGCTTTTGTTTTTGTTTTTGTTTTCAAGACAGGGTTTCTCTGAATAGCCCTGACTATCCTAGAACTCACTCTGTAGACTAGGCTGGCTTCGAACTTAGAAATCCACCTCCCAAGTACTGGTATTAAAGGCATGACAGAAGCTTAATATAAAAATTTACTAAGAACTCAAGAAATTAAACACTTAAACTAAAAATGACTCAATTTTAAAATGTGGCACAAAGCTAAGCAGAGAGTTCTCAACAGAGGAATCTCAAATGGCTGAGAAGTCCTTAAAAATGTTCAAAGTCCTTAGTCATCAATGAAAGGCTAATGAAAACTTTGACATCCCATCTTATACCTATCAGATTGCTAAGATCACAGCCCCAAGTGATAGCATATTCTGGCCAGAATGTGGAGCAAGGGAACATTTCTCCATTGCTGGTGGGAGTGCAAACAAGTACATCCACTTTGCAAATCCATTTGGTGGTTTTTCTGAAAACTTGGAATAGTTCATCATCAAGACCCATCTATACCACTCCTGGCCATATATCCAAAAGATGCTCCACCATCCCACAAGGAGTGCTGTTCAACTATCATCATTCCAGTTTCATTCAAAATAGCCAGAAACAACCTAGATGTCCCTCAACTGAAGACTGAATAAAGAAAATATGATAAAATTCTATCTACTTATTAAAAACAAAGACATCATGAATTTTGCAGGAAAATGGGTGGATCTTGAGAATATGATCGTGAGTGAGGATATCCAAAAATATAGGCATATTATGTACTCACTTATAAATGAATTTAGTCAAAAAATACAGAATAAACACCCACGTCACACTCCTCAGATCCAAAGAAGCTAAACAAAAAGAAAGGCACAAGGGATGATGGTTGAATCTCACTTAGAAGTAGGGAATTTAGTAGTCATCAGATGGTTGGAGAAAGCTGGAGGGAGGGGAAGGGAGAGTGGGAGAGGAATGGGGAGCTTAGGATCAGGTATGTGGAGGGACAGGAGAGATGGCCAGGTAGCCATGAACATGGATGGAAATGTGCAACTGATGGGTGTGAGGAGGATGTCATCTGGATGAGACAGAGACTTGGATAAGGGAGGCACCCAAGAGTCAATGGGGATGTCATCAGCTGTTCCTCACAGCACTGGGTATACGGAATCTGCAGAGGCCACCTACTTTAGCCAGACAGGAACCTCAGTGGAGTGACACCAACCCAGCCACAAAACTTTCAACCTAAAATTTATCCTGTGTACAAGAAATGCAGAGGCAGCATGGGAAGAATGACGCAGAGAGTGAAGAAACAGCAAAATAATAACTTTTTATTGTCCTATGGCTGTCTTGTAACCTTTCAACAAAAGAGACAACATATACATAAACTTTGTTTTCAAAAGTTCAAATAACAACTTTTATTTGACTTTTATAGAAACATAAATATGTATGTTTATATATATATATACATATATAAAAATTATAAGATGTGCTTCACCTAAGTTAACAGAAAAAGAACTACAAGTTATTGAAAAGAACTGGTAATTGAGTTCATCAATGTTGTGCTTAGGCTCATTGTTTACTGTGTTCAGGAGCAAAACAAATTGATAGATTTTTAAGTTTAAAAGAAAAGAACTTCTTAAATATTTTGCCACAAAAGAAATGAAGTTTTCAACTTATCTTTTATTTACTTGAAAACTCCAAGAGAGAAGAAAATCTCTCATTAAACAATGCAATATTGATGCCCAGACCTATGCAATAGCAGTACTAGTTATAACATATGAGAGAAGTATTTCAAATACATGACAAAACCTGTTTGTGCAGTCCCTATATTCTTTCATAAGATAGATCTTCTTCTTTTCACTCTAGATGAAATATTCTGTATTTCTTTTCTGTGTGTTTCAGAGGAACATAACTTCATCTCAATGATTCCATCTGAGAGTTATGTTTTACAGCGTAGCACAACCCCGTGAGTTACCCAGGACTGAACTGGACTTGGAACATAGGGCAATGGTTCTCTTTTCCTTGGAGCACTCAGACATATTGACAACTTTCTTTGTGTTATTTTCATCCTTTCTATGTTCTTTTTCTGGTTCCTTTTTGAACTGGGGCCCCTTATTTATACAGGTGTCAATGTGGTTTTAGTTAGGGAAAATATTATTAAAGGGCTAGAACAATTTCAAGTAACAGAAACATTGCAACTTCATTTGTGATTTTGTTGCTTATACTGTCTTGAATTTTTTTATATTTATAAAGACTTTTGACATACTTTGCAGGTTCGACATAAATTTATTAGTTTGACAAATGGCTGCTCAAAAAGAGGGTGCCATATAGATTGCAACTCTCTGACTAATGGTTTGATTTTTATTAAGTCTGTGACTTTTCATTTATTTTTATTTTTATTTTACAACTGATTCAGAAGAGATCAATCCAAAAGTGTGCCTCACTGAAGACATGAAAATTGATGGTCAAAATGCAGTTATACAAAACAGTCTTAAGATTGGCTCTCCAATGGAACGATAGCAGTCTCCTCTTACATTTAGGCATGGTCACTGACCTATACTGAATACCTAAAGTTATGAATTCACTAAGGGTAATACTACAGTTGACTGTGTAACTGTTATTGATAAATTAACCAGAATATGGTTTCAAATCTGAGTATCAAAATGAAAAAATTCCACAATATTGTGTAGGTGTATACTATCTCAAAACAACTACATGACAAAAGAAGGTAATGTAGATTTAGACTACTTCTCTGCAATGTGTAGAAAAAGTGTGTGCATGGTGTAGCTGAGTATGGCTAACACAGATTGGAATCAGGAAACATATATACAGGACTGAGACTTCTGAAAGCCAGAGAGAGTTTTTATAAAAGTACATAAACCCAATATTTAAAAAATTCCTGAACCAGAAATGTGTTCCATTGTGGTTTTGTGCACTCCTTCCCATAACTATGTCGAATGTTGTGAGCATATCCATTTGTATACTCATCCAATTTCACATTCTTTCTTTTGTTTTGTTTTCTATCCATCCAACAAGTCCAATTTGTGCTGCCCATATATTCTTAATATGTGGGCTTTAACTCTTTTTTTTCTTCAATCCATTCTGTTTTTAAATTTTTATATTTGAGATTATAAAATAAGAACATTTTTCTTTACCCTTTACTTTCTATACCCTCCTTTCCTGCTCTCTAAATACATGGCTTGTTTTTCCCATTAATAAACATATTACTTATATAAATGTGTGAGTATGTATCGATATATTCATGATATATTACTAGAAAATATATGTATATTATTTCTAAATGTGAACTGCAACCCATTCTTAATAGTTACTTAATACAAAATTGTGAGACCCTGCATATTTTCTCAGAATCTATACAATCCTTGTGAAATTTTTCAGTCAAAGGGATATGACAAACGAAATCAAATATTATAAATATTTGTAAGACACATAAACAGATAATACATAAATACATAAGCATAATGTGAGTATCAAAAGCTGAAACAATAAGTTGTATTTATTTTAGGGGGGAAAGATTGAAAAAGGTTTATCATTTGGAGGGCACAGAGTTAAGAGCACTGGCTAATCTTCCAAAGTATCAAGGTTCAATTCTCAGTACTCACACGGCAGCTTAGAACTACTCTTAGACCAATTCTAGGAAACAAGACAAGAATGCAATCAAAACCTGATTGTATGCACAGCATGTAAAAATGTTAATTTTTTAAATAACATTTCATGCTTACAAAGTTTTAATACATTAGTAAGTGCAGTCCTACACCCAAAACAACACTGAGAACGGTGCTTTCGGATTGAAAACTGCACACTGCAGTCAGAGATAACAGGCTTCATCATTTGCCAGCTAAGTGAGTCTTAGAAATCATTATTGTGAAAGATTTTGTTTCTCAAAGGTGAGGAGGATTACTGGTAACTTCTTTTTCTAAATTTAAAAATATTTTAAAATATTCTTTTATTAAAAATATTTTTCTTATATAATATATCCTGACTACAGTTTCCCATCCCTTTATTTCATTCCCACATCACCTTCCATATGAATCCCCTTCCTTTTGTACATCATGAGAAAAGAAACGGCTTATAAGAGATAACAATAAGCTTCCGGTCACCATCTGTACCAGGGAGCTAAGGCTGTCCACAGCCCTCTCTACACAGGTCCCACCAGGAAAGAGCTGGTCTCTCAGGAGTGCTCCTGGGCTGAGAGGTGAGACAGCCACTTTCTCTCCAATAACTGTCTAAAGCAGGATCAGTCAAGGATGCACGGGGCACAGGAAGAGTGAAGCAGCTGGAACAAGATCCTTCCAGTCACCTAGATATAAAGCTGTTCCATAACCTCTGTACACAGGTTTTGACAAGAAAGAGCTGGTCTCCTAGGAGTGCTGACACAGGATTAGAGGCCCACAGGAGGGACAAGCTCTAACCAGAGACAGCAAGATCAACTACCATCAGAGATAATCACATGGTGAAAGGCAAGCACAAGAACCTTACCAACAGAAACCAAGGCTACTTGGCATCATCAGAACACAGTTTTCCCACCATAGCAAGTGCTAGATACCCCAACCTACCAGAAAACGAAGGTTTGGATTTAAAATCACATATCATGTTGTTGAAAGAGGATTTTAAGGAGGACATAAATAAATCCCTTGAAGAAATAAAGTAGAACACATGTAAGTCGGTAGAAGACCTTAAAGAGGAATATAAAAAATGCCTTAAAGAATTACAGGAGAACAGAAAAAAACAGGTGAAGGAATTGAACAAAACCATCCAGGATCTAAAATGGAAGTAGAAACAATAAAGAAATCATAAGGGGACACAATGCTGGGGATAGAAATCCTAGGAGAGAGATCAGGAAGCACAGATGCAAGCATCACCAACAGAATACAAGAAATAGAACAGAGAATCGCAGGTGCAGAAATACCACAGAAAACATTGACATAGCAGTCAAACAAAATGCAAAATGCAAAAAGTCCCTATCCCAAAACATCCAGGAAATCCAGAACACAATGAGAAGACCAAACCTAAGGATACTAGGTATAGAAGAGAGCAAAGTCTCCCAACTTAAAGTGCCAGTAAATATCTTCACCAAACTGTAACATCTTCAAGAAAACTTCCTTAACCTAAAAAAAGAGATGCCCATGAACATAAAAGAAGCCTACAGAAGACCAAATAGACTGGACCAGAAAAAAAAGATCCTCCCATCACATAATAATCAAAACACCAACTGTACAAAACAAAGAAAGAATAATAAAAGCAGTAAGGGAAACTGGTCAAGTAACATATAAAGGCAGGCCTATCAGAATTATATCAGATTTCTCACCACAGATTACAAAAGCTAGAAGACCCTGAGCAGATGTCATACAGACCCTAAGAGAATACAAATGCCACTCCAGCCTACTATACACAGCAAAATATCAATTACCATAATGGAGAAAACAAGACATTGCATGGCAAAAAGAAATTTACACAGTATCTTTCCACAAATCTATCTCTACAAAGGATAATAAATGGAAAACTAACACAAGGAAGGAAACAATACATTAGAAAAGCAAGAAAATATTCTTTTAACAAACCAGGAGAAGATAGCCATATAAATGTAGGACTATTTCTAACAAGAAAAATAACAGGAAGTGATAATCACCTTTCCTTAATGTCACTTAACATCAATAGAATTAATTCTCCAATAAAAAGACATGGACTAAGAGACTGGATATGTAAACATGACCCAGCATTTTTCTGCATACAGAAAACCCACCTCAGTGACAAAGACAGATACTACCTCAGAGTAAAAGGCAGAAATCAATTTTCCAATCAAGTATTCCCAAGAAATAAGCTGGAGTAGCCATTCTAATATCAAATAAAATCAACATTCAAACTAAAGTTATCAAAAACAATAAGGAAAGAAACTTCACACTCCTCAAAGAAAAAATCTGCCAAGAGTAATTCTCAATTCTGAACATCTACGTTCCTAAAGCAAAGGGCACGCACATTCATAAAAGAATCTTTACTAAAGCTCAAAGCACACATTCCACCTGACACAATAATAGTGAGAGACTTCAATACCCACTCTCATCAATGGACAGATCATGGAAACAGAAACTAAACAGAGACACAGTCAAACAAACAGAAGTTATACTCCAAATGGATTTAACATGTATCTATAGAACTTTTTATCCTAAAACAAAAGAATATAACTTCTTCTCATTACCTCATGGTACCTGCTCCAAAATTGACCATATAATAAGTCACAAAACAGGCCTCAAAAGATACAAGAAGACTGAAATAATCTCATGCATCCTATCAGATCACCACAGACTAAGGCTGGTCTTCAATAACAACAAAAACAACAGAGAGCCCACATATACATCAAAGCTGAGCAACACTCTACCTAATGATAATTTGGTCAAAGAAGAAACAAAGGAAGAAATTAAACACATTTTGGAGCTTAATGAAAATAAATACACAACATACCCAAAATTATGGGACACAGTGAAAGCAGTAGTAAGCTCTGAGTGCCCCCCAGAAGAAATTAGAGTGCATATATATATTAGCACCTGAACAGCACATCTGAAAGCTTCAGAACAAAAAGAAGCAAATACAACCAAGAGGAACTGACAGCAGGAAACAATCAAACCAAAC
>NW_022196891.1:6888552-6902275 GCF_008632895.1 Mastomys coucha
AAAAAAAAAAAAAAAAAAACTGTACAAAGAATTAACAAAAGCAAGAGCTGGTCCTTTGAGAAAATCAACAAGATAGATAAACCCTTATCCAGACTAACCAGAGGGCACATAGACAGTATTGAAATTAACAAAATCTGAAATTAAATATTAGATATAACAACAGAACTGAGAAAATTAAAAAAAAATCATTGTATCTACTACATAAAGCCTATAGCCTATATTCAACAAAACTGGAAAATATAGATGAAATGGACAATTTTCTAGACAAATAGCAGGTACTAAAGTTAAGTCAGAATTAGATAAATGATCTAAACAGTCCTATAACCCTAAAGAAATAGAGCAGCAGTTTCAGGGGGAAAGGTGTTAAGTTGCTTCTGGAGTGGAAACCAGGAAACAGGATAACCTTTGAAATATAAAGAAAATATCTTATAAAAATTGATAACAATAAAATAACAAAATAAAATATATTAAATAAAATAAAACCCGTCATGTAGAAATTGGATGAGGCAAGCTAATAGAAGGATGAGAGCTCAAGGAAAAGAACACGAATCAGAGACCCAGAAGTTCACCACACTCAGAAGAATTTCAATAAAAAATTAAACCTGAGAGTCATGATATATACACAGAGAATCTAGTACAGAATCAGGCTAGACTTTGCTTGCTGGAATCACTCTTGCTGAGTTCATATGAGCTTAGTTCAGTTGAATAAGATGGTCTTGTTCTCCTGGTGTCCTCCATCTCCCCTGCCTCTTATTCTCTTTCTATCTTCTGCAGTAAACCCTGTTCTCGGAGGGAGTGATTTGATAGAGGCATCCCATGGAGAGCTGTGTCCTCCAAGCTCTGCTTCTCTGAGTATTGTACTGCTGCGAGTCTCCAGTTTTGCTTTCATGTGCTCCAGAGGGAAGCTTTTCAGATGAGGCCTAAATAAGGATCTTATCTATGCCTATTGGCGGAATATCATGTGGAGTCATATTTCACTTTTTTTTTTTTTAGACTGGAAGTACTTGGTTTTACTCTCGGTCTCTGGACTATCTAGTCTCTAGTTCTTGGTCACCCAAGAAGTGTATAGATCCATACTACAGAGTACCTTCTTTTAAAAAGACAGTATAGCCGGGCAGTGGTGGCGCACGCCTTTAATCCCAGCCCTTGGGAGGCAGAGGCAGGCAGATTTCTGAGTTTGAGGCCAACCTGGTTTACAGAGTGAGTTCCAGGACAGCCAGGGCTACACAGAGAAATCCTGTCCCCCACAAAAAAGAACAAAGCAAAAAAACAAAAACAACAACAACAACAACAACAAGAAAAAGACAGTATAAAGTAAGAATGACAGTGCTATATAGGTACCAGGTTGAGAATTCAATGTTCAATTAGTTTTATGTGTGTTTTCTTCAGGGGCAGGGCTTTGCTATATGCTATTGGAGAAAAAACTTCTATAGCAAGGGCCTGTATTTGTTGGGCCTAATGGGATCCCGTTGTCCAAGGACTCAATTACTTTTTACTCAATTACATTAATTACTATTGCCCTGGGACTAATAGCCTCTTCTGTGACACTTTGGCTTCCTCATTTTTGGAAAATTCACTAGGATTGCCTTAACATAATTTAAGAAATGTCCACTTTACTAGATTATACTACTTCTCAGATATTGCTCAACTCTACATATCTTTCACCTCATTCACTCCCTCAACATCTCTCCCCTACCCAGTCTCACCTCTCCCCCCATCCCTAATACACCCATAAAAGATAATGAATTTCCACCCCTTTGGACCTACTTATGTTTTCTTCTATACCTAAATGTAAGGGTAGTCTCTTGTGCACTGTGAAAAAACATTCACCACTCAATGAAAAGCCTATGATCAGTGAGCTGCGGCAGGAGTAGATGGTGAGGCATATGGTATAGTGAGAGGATTTCTGGGACAGCATCAGGGCTGGAGAGAATCTCCCTGAATGCAGAAGGAGATGGTCACATGAAACCGAGAAGAGGGAACCAACCCGGTGGTAAGACTTTGACTAGAATACACGGGTAATTAAGCTGTTTGGGAAGAAAGTAAAGCTTTTGGCCTAGGCATTTAGTCATTAAATATTAAGTCTCAGACTTGTTATTTTGGGAAGTCAAACATGGGTGGAAAAGCTGTTGGTACAAGTCGTGCACTGAATGTGGGACTAGAATCTACGATGAGAGCCCAAGCAGTCTATGGGTAAGAAAGTTGAGCACTCTGATCTGTAGTCCAGGTGCCCACATGAGCCAGTGAACACTGGGAGCAGGAATCCCCACAGAGGCCCAGTGCAGCTCGCTTACATCCTCTGCTATGCAATAAGACTAACTGCTTGGTGTTGGATACTTAAAAAGATAGTTGAAAGAAACAAGATGTAAACAACGTAAGGAAAGGATACCATGGATGAATGTAACTTTGGAAATCAAGCCGAGAGTGTGTGCTTGAATATGATAAAGTTGAAGTAAGATAACTATCCGATGAAGTAATGTGTGAACACCTTATTTATGATTGGTTAAGCGTAGCTTAAATATCCTTGCCTGGCCACTGCAACTCACGCACTCCCAGAGTCCCACAGAGATGCCGGTGTGCTGAGAGATCGAGTCCATCAACCCAGACTCCCATTGTCGGGCATGTCACAAACCTTTTCTGACATGCCACCATAAAGCCAGGCAACGTCATCAGGCCAGACCAGAGGTTAGTGAAGAGTGTGTGTGTGTGAAAGAATGAGATCCCATCTCACTAGTTATTCCTATTTATGAATAAAATTGTTATAACCTGACCTCCAAGTCCGAGGCTCCCTTCTCTTCTCTGTCCTTAATCTCGATTCCAGACAATAGTTGAATAGGGTCTGTGAACAGCTGGTTCAACAGGCAGACACTGAAGCTGCACCGCAGTCTTTCAGGCAATTCCAGGCACTTTGTGCAGGTCCATACCATGTTTGCTGGGCCAGCCACGGCAGCAGTAGCTGGAAGATACCATGGAGAAGCTAGCAAATGCGACAGCGTTTTCTACTCCTGTTGATTTTGGCAGAAAGTTTGCCCCTTTAAGGTTTGATCTTCTGTCAGAGTACAGCTGGAGGCAACAGAGGCCAGGCTCAGAATTAAAAGTTCCGCACTTCTGAACTGGTAAAATATTAAATTAACAACATGCAAGAGAAAAGAAACTGGGTATAAGTGATCATAGGAAAAAAATAGTTTGGAATTGGTAAAAATTGAAGTCTTTAGAGAGAGAATTAAATAAATTTAAGAAACAAAGAGACAATGACACAGATATTTCAGATTTTATATAATTAAATTTTAAATGATTTAAGGATAGAAACAAAAAAGAAAGAAAAATATGACCTAATTGGAACTGACACACTACCAATTATGATTACTATTATAGTGGTGATGATTTATTTTAATCCTGATAGCTAAATGGCTTCTTCTGCTTTCTCAGAGAAAAGGGCACTAGAGAGAAAAAAAGAAGGAAAGAAGGAAAGGAAGGAAGGAAGGAAGGAAGGAAGGAAGGAAGGAAGGAAGGAAGAAAGGAAGAAAGAAAGAAAGAAAGAAAGAAAGAAAGAAAGAAAGAAACAAAGAAAGAAAGAAAGAAAGAAAAAGAGGGAAGGAAAAATGAGAAAAAAAAGAAAAATGAAAAATGAAGAAAACTAGGAAGAAAGTTTGGAAAAGTTTATAAATAAGCATGAAGAACACTTTAAGATAATAGACATACAAAAAAGGAAAAAATAAAAACTGATGACAAACCTTAGAAGAAAAAGTAGGAAAAATTACAAATTAATTTGAGGAACAAACTGATAGAGATAGAGACAGTCGAAAGTAGTCCAGAACGACTCTACCAAGACTGTGAAAGGGCAATCAATATCTCAAAAAACTAAACTAAAATGAGTTTTTCAGCCTTATTAAAAAAAAATAGGTGATTAAAAAATCTAGAGGGTTATCAAGAATTCAAATGACAACACATAAGAGACACAAAATTTAAGATGATTTAAGGAATCATCTGTGACCTATGGCTTACATTCACTGTATGACAAACAGATACTTGGTTAATGGGCCAAGCAAAATTCCAAAAGATTGGAGAGGTTTGATGACAGCCATCTTACAACCCGTTAGCCTCGTAAAGTGGCTAACGTGGTAGAAAGATGAGGCTTCAGTCATGGAACAAAGGAATAGGACTGGAGGCATTGATAATGTCAAGGATCAGTTACGAGATGAAGGTCTGTGTTCTAAATTGAGAGTACAGATTACCCTTGATAATGCTGTTGTAGAACAGTGTCATACAACAGACTTAAATACTTAAAATGAGGTGAAAAAACAGTGACAAGTTGAATCTTCTACAAAGATTACCCAAGGTGTAAATGGTTCCTCCACTGATTTTACACAGATTAATTATAGCTGTAGATTGATCAATATCAGCCCCAACCACTAGAGAATTTTTGTTTTTGTTTTGTTTTTTGTTTTTGTTTTGGTTTTTGTTTTTCAAGACAGGGTTTCTCTGTGTAGCCATGGCTGTCCTGGAACTCACTCTGTAGACCAAGGTGGCCTCGAACTCAGAAATCCACCTGCCTCTGCCTCCCAAGTGCTGGGATTAAAGGCATGCGCCACCACCGCCCGGCTTGAGAATTTTTTATTGAATCTTTAGCTTCTATAAACACTAGCACTGAGGAATTGGTAAAAGGTATTGGCCTCTCTTTATGAATGGATCAATACTAATAAGTACTATAGATATAAAGTTTAAAACTCACAATTCAGCAATAGTTGAACAAACAATTAAAGGAGAGATTTAAACATAAAATGCTCCTTGCTATGGCTCTGAAGGACCAGGCCATGCCTTAAAGGACTTCCATGTTTCCTGTGAAATGTAGAAGATGGGAAAGAAACAGACACAAGGCTCACAAGTGTAGGTTATCCAAAGTTACATAAAGCCATTAATTAATGTTGAAAATTTGATTATGTAGCTTGACTCGGTTCCCCACCCCCATCTCCAAAAGGCCATTTGTTTCCTGCCCACCAAGTAAAGTATTCTGAAAAACTACTAGAAAAAGCAAGCCTGATAAGACAAACAAGGGTACTCAACATTTAATTAAACCGTTTAACAGAGATGGAGTAGAGCAACTGGAATATTCCTCCTTTACAGGTAGAAGTACAAACTTGCACGGGTACTTTTTGGGGAACTGCAATATTAATTTCCATCATACATTTGCAGGTCTGTACTTCTTCCTGTAAAGGAGGAATATTCCAGTTGCTCTACATTCTTACCAGCATGAGTTTTCATGTGTGATATTGATTTTAACCATTCTAATAGATATAAGATGGAATCCCAAAGTCATTTTGATTTGCTTTTTACTAATGTCTAAGGTTGTTGAACGTTTCTTTTGGTGTTTCTTGTCCTTCTCAGTTCTCTGATTAAAAAAATCTCTATTTAGATCTATACCATACTTTTAATTGGATTATTCATTTTTTGATAACTAGCTTTTTGAGTTCTTTTAATATATTGTGTAGTAGTAAACTATTAGATATGAAGTTATGAAAAATCATTTGCTTTTCAGTAGGATGTTTGAAAAAAGGTTGTACTTCACATTATAGAAGGTTTAGAGTTTCATGAAGTCCTTTTTATTAATTTCTAAATTCTGTTCTTTTTCTAATGGTGCTCTATTCAGAAAGTCTTCTCCTGTGTCAATGACTTAAAGAATAGCTCCCTATTTTTCTTCTATTAAGGTCAATATATCTGATATTATGATATTATGATTCACTTGAATCTGAATTTGTGCAGGGTGATAAATATGCATTGATTTGATTTTTTCTAGACATAACTATCCAGTTTTGTCAGCATTGTTTGTTGAATATGTTGTCTTCTTTTAAGTGTATTTTTTGGCCTCTTTACCAAAATTCAGGCACCCGTTAGTATGTGGATTTATTTTTGATCTTCAATTCAATTCCATTAACCAAGATGTTGCTTATATGCAAATACAATGCTGTTTTTATTAGTATAGAATTTTCAGTACAATTTGAAATCTGTAATACTGAGATTTCTAGTATTTAATTTATGGTTCAGCATTATGCTACCTCTCCTGGGTTTTCTGTTTCTCTATGAAACTGACAATTTTCCTTTAAAGATATATGAACAATTACAGTGGAATTTTGATGGAGATTGCACTGAATCTACAAATTGCTTTCAGTGGATCCTTATTTTACAATATGAATCCTACTGAGCCATGATAATTGGAGCTCTTTCTAGTTTCTGATATCTTATTCAGATTTGTTCTTCAATGCCTTAAAATTTTTATCATTCAAGTCTTTCACTTGTTTGGATATAGTTGTCCCTAAGTATTTTCAATCATTATTATTATGAAAAGCGTTGTTTTACAGAATTCGTAATCGATTTTTTTCTTAGCTCTCACATTAGTTGGGATAGTCTTGAAATCATTTTCTTCAAGTAACTTGGATACATATCTTTCATGAGACACTGAACAAATTTTCTTTTTGATTTTTTTCTATAAACAATACTTTTCAGCCACCCTCTTGCTTCTTATCATGTGGTCCATTTGGACATTTAGGCATCAAGTTCATGGTTTTGACACACTCATTCTCCTTCTCTTCCACAGAGTGCTCTCAGCCCTGAGGGCTGGGATTTGGTGGAGAAACTCCACATAGAACAATGGGTTTCAATCTCTCTCTGTCTCTCTCTGTCTCCCTCTCTCTCTCTCTTTCTCTCTCTCTCTTTGTGTGTGTGTGTATGTGTGTGTGTATGTGTGTGTGTATGTGTGTGTGTGTGTCTGTGCGTGTGTGTGTGCATGTTACCTAGCTGTGGGTCTTTGTGTTTGTCCCTATCTGCTCCAGGAAGTATTCTTTCTGATGATGACTGAATAGAGATTTCATTTTTTACTTATTGAATAACTTTAGGTATCGTTTTATCACTACTTTTATTAATTTATTTTTAGGCCATTAGTATTTGGCTTTACTGTATATTTCTAGACCATTAGTCTCTTTAACTTGGTTAACCAAACCATGTCAGGTATGGCTTCTATCTTGTGAAGTGATCCTTAAGTCAAATCAGACATTTGTTCTCTACTTCCACAAAACTTGAGCCTCTATTGACCTAGAATATTTTACAGGAGTAAATTATATTTTATTTCTCTTTTCCAGCAGGAATGGATCTATAGTCTTAATGAAAGCTATTTTCTTTCTCCTCCAACAGCTCTAAATTCTGAAGCACCTGCTTTGCTATGGATGGGAATTTGATTCCAAACCCTCTCATACATGTTGAAATTTTGTTCTGATCATGCTTGCAAAGGTCTAATGCACACTGCCACAACCATTGTGAGTTCAATTGTGCAGTTTTCCTCTTACATCTGGAAACACTGTTTCCTTGCAATCATCCACCACTTGTAGATATTAGATTCTTTTTATCTCCTTTTCTGCAGTGAAACCTGAAAGGAAAGGCTGTAGTATAGGTGTCTTATATGGGCTTGAACATTCCACAGTTTCTGAGTCTGGGCACTTTTATCAGCTGTATATCTCTATGTTAACCATCACCTACTGTACATAGAATCTTCTCATATGAGGAATCAAAAACACATTTGTAGGTATGACTATTATTTATTAGGAATTATTTTAATACTATGTATATTTATCAGCATAATAGTAATAGAAAATTCCCTAGGCCCTATCACTAATCAATTAATATGAAGTTGGTATAATACTGGTATAGATAGGCATTTCATCATGTGGAGCAAGGCTTAAATTTAAATCCAGTAAATAGGTATTGTTTATGCCCATGATATATATGCTGCTCATTCAATATTATGCATGTTTTATCAAGCCAAAATAACTTTAGTTCAAAGAACTCAAAGATGAATATAAGCAGTAGTTACTATACTCTTTTAGTTGGTTGTACTAAATCTGAAAATACAAAAATGATTAGGTATGCATAAAGTTGTCATGTCTGTGCCAGACTCATATCCATATTCTGAACTGAAGCATGTGGTGTCTTCATCAATAATGTCTTACCATCAAGTTCTGGGTTTATAAGAACAATACTCTTTAATTTGCAGGTCTATTGGATCCTGTTTTGTAATTATTGCAAAAGAAGAAAGACATTCCTAGAGACTTTAATTTACCACTGATATCTAATAAGGCATTGTAAATTATTTTTCTGATTTGTTTCTCTGGTAATATACGGAGAGCCCTGTCTTTGTACAATTCTGTTCTTCTATGGATGCTGAAGATCAAGAAAATTATTGCCAGGCGGTGGTGGCACACGCCTTTAATCCCAGCACTTTGGAGGCAGAGGCAGGTGCATTTCTGAGTTGGAGGCCAACCAGGTCTACAGAGTGAGTTCCAGGACAGCCAGGGCTACACAGAGAAAGCCTGTCTAAAAAAGAAAAACCAAAAAAAAAAAAAAAACAAAACAAAAAAAAAACAAACAGCAAAAACCGTTATTTATTATTTCCTTGACTTCTATGTTATTGATAATTTGCTTATTGTATATGCTTAGATTTTTTCTACATTTGTATAATTTTCTGTTTCCTTGATTCTTTACTTCATATTAGCTAGTTTTGTCTTAAGTTAATGGAGAAAATTCATAACAATTTCTGTTACTTCTGAATTCAAACATTTTCCTTTGAAATGAATTTGCCATTTTTTATATATCCAAGAAACACTGATCCCTATAACCATGAGACTCTTTTTGTTCCAAAATGTTTCATAGATAAATGTGCATTGTTTTTAGTTTCTTTAGTTTTATTTGTTTTAATTGTATATTTTCCTTTTTTACACTTCAAATGTTATCCCCTTTCCCAATTTCCACTCTGCAAACACTTTATCCCATCCCTCCTTATTCTGCTTCTATGAGGATGGTCCTCACCCACCCACCTACCCATGCTTGCCTCACCACTCTAGCATTCTCTCTACAGTGGGGCATCAAGCCTTCATAGGAACAAGAGCCTCCCCTCCCACTGATGCCAGATAAGATACCTTCAGTCCTTCCCCTTCCTCCTCCACTGGAATTCTTGTGCTCAGTCTGATGACTGGCATGTATATTGGTCAGGATTTGCAGAGCCTCTCAGATGACAGCTGTATCAGGCTTTGTCCTTGTATTTCTTCAGGGACAATTCTGGGTTATAATTTTGGAGATGAGGGTGTGGCCCCATCCCTCAACCAGGGGGCCATGCCTAACCTCTGGATATGGTTTCTACAAGTTGTTCCTTCCCTCTGTGTGGTATTTCAGCTGTCCTTGTGGGGTCCTGGGATGCTCTTGCTTTCCCATCTGAGACTATCTGATTGCTACCTCCAGTTCCCCATCTCAGAGTGCAACATAACTCTGTTCAATTTCCTGACACTCAGTACATCTCCTCCATCTATCCCCATACCTGATTCTTCCCCTCTTTTCCCCTCCCCTCTTCTCTTCCTCCCAAGTCCCTCCCACACTTGATTATTTTGTTTCCCCTTCTAAGTAGGACTGAAGCATCCATTCTTTGTTCTTCCTTCCAATTGAGCTTCATATGGTCCGTGAGTGGTATCATGGGTATTCCATACTCTTTGCCTAATATCCACTTATTAGTGAGTACATACCATGTGTGTTCTTTTGTGACTGAGTTACCTCATGCAGGATGATATCCTTGATTCACTTGAACTTGAGCTTTGTACAGGGAGATAAGAATGGATCAATTTTCATTCTTCTGCATGTTGACCACCACTTGAACCAGCATCATTTGATGAAAACGCTGTCTTCTTTTCTACATGATGGTTTGGAACAAAGAAGTTCAGAATTGAGAGTTCAATATGTTAGACTTTTTCCTTTGACTACTATGAAGTGTCATTCCTTATCTTTTTTGATAATTTTTGTTTGAACATTGATTTTATTTGATATTAGAGTGGCTACTCCAGCATGTTTCTTGGGACTATTTGCTTGGAGAATTGTTTTCTTGCCTTTTACTCTGGGGAAATGTCTGTCTTTGAGGTGTATATCTTGTGTGCAGAAAAATGTTGGGTCTTGTTTACCTATCCAGTCTCTCTTTTTTTTTTTTTTTGGTTTTTCGAGACAAGGTTTCTCTGTACAGTCCTGGCTGTCCTGGAACTCACTCTGTAGACTATGTTGGTCTCAAACTCAGAAATCTGCCTGTCTCTGTCTCCCAAGTGCTAGGATTAAAAGCGTGTGCCACCACTGCCTGTCTCCTATCTAGTCTCTTAATCTACATCTTTTTATTGGGGAATTAAGTCCATTGATATTGACAGATATTAAGGAAAGTTGATTTTTGCTGCCTGTTATTTTTGTTGTTGGAGATGGAATTATGTTTGTGTGGCTATCTTCTTTTGGGTTTTCTGAAAGAAGATTACTTTCTTGTTTTTTCTAGGGTGTAGTTTCCCTCCATGTGTTGGAGTTTTCTATCCATTATCCTTTTTTTAGGGCTGGTTTTGTGGTAAGATATTTTGTAAATTTGATTTTGCCATGGAATATCTTCGTTTTTCCATGTATGTTAATTGAGAGTTTTACTGGATATTGTTGTAGTCTAGACTGGCAATTTTGTTCTTTTAGGGTCTGTATGACATCTGCTCAGAATCTCCTGGCTTTTATAATCTCTGGTGAGAAGTCTGATGTAATTCTGAGAGTTCTGCCTTTATATGTTTATTGATCTTTCCTCCTTACTTCTTTTAATATTCTTTCTTTATTTTGTGCATTTGGTGTTTTGACTATTATGTGACGGGTAGACTTTCTTTTCTGGTCCATTCTATTTGGAGTTATGTAGTCTTCTTCTCTGTTCATGGGCATCTCTTTTTTAGATTAAGAAAGTTTTCTTCTATAATTTTGTTGAAGATGTTTACTGGCCCTTTAAGTTGGGAATCTTCACTTTCTTCCACACCTGTTATCCTTAAGTTTAGTCTTCTCATTGTGTCCTGGATTTCCTGGATGATTTGGGGTTAGGACGTTTTGTATTTTATTTAACTGTTGTGTTTTCTATGGTCTCATCTAAACCTGAAATTCTCTGATCTCTTGTATTCCGTTGGTGATGCTTGCATCTTTGACTTCTGATCTCTTTTCTAGGTGTTCTATCTCCACAGTTGTCTCCCTTTATGATTTCTTTATTGTTTACATGTCCATTTTTAGATCCTGATGGTTTTGTTCAATTCCTTCACCTGTTTGGTTGTGTTTTCCTGTAATTCTTTAAGGTATTTTTTGTGGTTCTTCTTTAAGGACTTCTTTTTTTACCTGTTTTCTGTATTTCTTTAAGAGAGTTCTTGATATCCTTCTTAAAATCCTCCAGCATCATCATCAGATGTAATTTTAAATGAGACTCTTGCTTTTTTGGTGTGTTGGTGTATCCAAGGCTTGCTGTGGTGGGAGAACTGGGTTCCGATGATGCCAAGTAGCCTTGATTTCTATTGTGCATGTTCTTCGCCCTTGCCTCTTGCCATCTGCTTATCTGTAGTATTAGGTAGTCTTGCTGTCTCTGACTGTGGCTTGTCCCTCCTACAAGACTGTGTGTCAGTCCTCCTGGGAAAAATTTTCTCTCTGGGAAAAAATTGGGTATGGTGAGTTGTGGCACAGGGTCAGCACCCAGATGCAGAAGAAAGCTGGAAGGATCCTGTCCGCAGTCATTCTTAGCTTCCTGTGTCCTGAGGGCTCAGGGCAGGTCCCTCTTGGGTCAGGAATTTTAGCAGAAGTGGCGGTCTCATCTGTGCTCTCCAGTGTTTTAGCACTCCTGGGATTCCAGTTCTCTCCCAGCGTGATCTGGGTACAGAGAACTGTGGCACCTGGTTCAGCTCCAGGTGCAGCTGCATTGTCTTATTAATTATTGAATCAGAAATATTAATCAAACTTAATGAAATTTTCTCACCTTCACAGTATTGAAGGAATTCTTAAAACTGAGAATGAATTTAATTCACTCCTACAAGGTATTTAAAAGGCAGGTGTCTAATTTGGGTTCAAGAAATCTTCATAATTGCTCATTTTTTTTTTATTTAGTGGCACTTCATTTTACTAGAGTTATTCTATTCTTAGCTAGATTATTTCATACATATTTCTTGGTGAACTCTGATTCCAGGAATATCCAGTAATTTAGGCTGAATATATCCCCTTTCTTCTCTGTATCTTTCCTAACAGTGATTTCCCCTTCCCATGTCCTAGTGCCTATAGATACTTTGAACCTTATAATTTTGTTCCCTAAGTAGTTTGCACCTAAGAATTCCATCAGAGATTTAGCAGCCATCTGACAACCCCAACATAATTTTCCTTCTATTGACTCAGTTACATAATAAACTAGAAATCCATATATATAGTTTTCATTTTCATTGTTATTGTTTTATTTAAGATTCTTCCTATTTACTTGTTTTTCATATTTTTGCAATAATTTAAAAAGTTTCTAATTCTTTATCAAACTGTATATCTATGCTATATCTTAACCATAGTTCAAGAAGAAAGTTTACAAAACTTGTTTCCAACTTTAATTTTTTTTACAAAGCTTACTTTTTATGTCATATTCATAAGAAATATTTTAATACTATAATTTGTTTTTCAAGTTATGTTTTCCATATAAGAAGACTGAATGGGGAAATTCCTGAGACTCCTTCTAACAAATTAGATCCATGTGTTCCTTTTTATTTAGTTTTCCATGAAAGATAACATGACAGTTTACTACACGTTATTATTAGTTTTCTATTTTCAGACATCAATCTGTGAACTTTCAATTTTTGCTAAACTACATGAAGTTAACAAAACACAGTTACCTTACTTTCCAGATGCCTTGCTGAGGCGATAAGTACCTGCTTCAAGATGATTTGGTGACTACCTGACACATATTTCAGAGATATCATGTTGAGATTGATGGAAAAGAAAATTAACCCCAATTTTCTGAAGATATTTCAGAAAAGCTGAAGTATGTAGGTAGCAATTTTATAAAAAAAAATTCCATTTTGTGAAACTAAAAATATCTGAAATTGTAATACTCTACATTCTAGTCATGTTGGTAAAAAGACCGTATAGATAACATCAAGTGAAAAAATCATTCATTTTTCTTGTCAAGGAATGAAATCTCACGTTTAGTTGCAAATGTACATATTTCCTATCACACAAGGTTAAAAACTTAACCACATTAATATACAGATTTCACATAATACATCATATTTCTCAGGCAGTATACCTATTTCCAGTTGTGTAGATACATACAGATTTATGCAAATAAGTATAAACTTCCAGTTTTATAAGCCTAAGAATAACATTCTTATCAAATACAAGCAAGAATAATATTACAATAGAATTCATCAATATGCCCATATTTTATTTTAGTCTAAAATATGTTGAACAGCTTTTATTCTTTTAGCAAAATAACCATAACCCACTTTTAAACCTCAATCAGTAACTATACATCAGCAGTAGGATATATGGTAGTTTGAAGACACTTAACTCATGGAGTGGCAATATTAGGAGGTATAGCCTGATGGAGGCAATGTATTAATGTGGAGTAGACATTGAGACCCTTCTCCTCATAGCTGCCTGGAAGAGGGTCTCCTCCTGCAGGCTTCTAGATCAAAATGTAGAAGCCAGGCAGTGGTGGTGCATGCTTTTAATCCCAGCACTTGGGAGGCAGAGGCAGGTGGATTTCTGAGTTCAAGGCCAGCCTGGTCCACTGAGTGAGTAGTTTCAGGACAGCCAGGGCTATACAGAGAAACTACATGCTCCACCATGTTCATAGCAGCCTTATTTATAATAGCCAGAACCTGGAAACAACCCAGATGTC
>NW_022196891.1:6903141-6952920 GCF_008632895.1 Mastomys coucha
TAAAAAAAAAAAAAAGAAAAAAAGAAAGAAAATAAAAGATGTAGAACTCTCAGGTCCTCCAGTGCCATGCCTGCCTGAATGCTTCCCACCATGATGATAATGGACTGAACTTAAGAACCCATAAGCTTGCCCCAATTAAATGCTGTCCTTATCAGAGTTGTCCTGGTCATGGTGTCTATTCATGGCAATAGAAACCTTAACTGTGACACTCTCTATATGCATTTTTAGAGAAATATTTTTTATATTTATATTGAATATTTTTTTATTTGCATTTCAAATGTTATCCCCTTCCCTGTTTTTCCCCTGGAAACCCTCTATCTCTCCCCTCTCCCTGTTTCTTTGAAGGTGTTCCCCTACCAACCCACCCACTTCTGCCTCCTCACCCTGGCATTCCCCTATAGTGGGGTATTAAGCCTTCACGGAACCAAGGGCCTATCCTGTCTTTGGTGCTCAACAAGGCCATCCTCTGTTACATATGCAGTTGGAGCCATAGGTCCCTCCATGTGTACTCTTTGTTTAGTTGTTTAGTCCATGGGAGCTCTGTAGCATCTGGTTGATTGATATTTTTGTTCTTCCTTTGGGGTTACAAACCCCTTCAGCTCTGTCAGTCCTATCTCTTACTCCTTCACTGAGTACTCCATGCTCAGTCCAATGGTTGGCTGCTAGCATGTACCTCTGTATTTGTCAAGCTCTGGCAGAGCCTCTCAGGAAACAGCTATACCAGGCTCCTCTCAGCATACACTGAAATATTTAATAATGCAATTCAATGATTCATTAGGACATTTATTTGTAGTTTTTCCTTGATTTCATTGATTTCATTAGTATTTTCTTTATAAGGATACAAATATGTAGCTGGCATAATGTTCTAGAAAAACATACAATATATTTTTTAACACATCTGTTGAAAAATAGTTTTTTCTCTCCAGTGGCCAGGGAAACATGAGGTCTATTATTGGTATTATAGAAACAGTAGTGTTCCTTCTCTGGTTCCCTCTTAAATCTCAGAAATGGCTGTTAAACATAGGATTTCCATACCCCAGTGTTTGCAAAGTTCAGTGAGTCTACTTATCATCTCTCAGTTTCATACTGAATTGTTATGCTTGGCTCCATACTTTGGCAATATGTTCTAATCTTCTATCTTCTTCTCATTCTCTGGGTTGTTCAGTCTTCATCTATATCAAGCTTGTTCTCTCTTTGCAACCTGTCTCTGTAAAACTGTTCCAATTAAACTACCTCCTCTCTCTTTTTTCTCTTTCTCTGCTCTGTTCCTTAACTAACAGTGGGGGATATTCTAGTCGGTCAAATCCTTCTCTGACTCATCATTTTTTCTGACATTCAATTAGACATTAGTTTTAAACATTGATGCTTCCTTCTACAAACTAATTTCACCTTCTTTGTTTGGAACTAAAGACTTTATGTAAGTGCATGTCTGTATTCTAGCCATAGTAATTAAAAGTATTTTCAGTAAATAATACAATCTCAGGTTCATAGTATAGTCAAATAACCTGAAATATTTCACAATGATATTTATCATTGATATTTATAAGACTTTTATTTGTAGACTTTCAACTTCCAGTTATGGGTAAACCTTGAAAAATCAAGAACATTGTATAAAAATACATGACATTTAAATAAAAGAGTGTGTAAATCAAAAGCTATGAAGCCCAATACTACATCTAATCTTATATATAAAAATTTATTTTAAAGTATGTATGAATGCAGAGAAAATTATAAAGAAAATAATGAGAAAAAAGGAGGAAATCTTATGGGAAGGTGGAAAAAAGTATAAAAGTAAAGGAATATATGAAACAAGAAAAAAACTAATTAATGGAAAAGTGGTATCAGTTACAGCAGTAAGGCAGCACAAAGGCATCAGAGGGTAGAATGACACTATAAAACATGATCATATCCAAACTAATTTCCCCTCCAGTGTTGCAACATCTTTGCTAATATATCATCTATAATATATTCATATATGTTCACATATAAAAATGTATTCTGACTTTTCAGAGGTTTATATGACAGCGTGTTCATATATATATATATATATATATATATATATATATATATATATATACATGCATATATATATAATACACATACACATGCACTTACACATATGCATACTACATATATATATATATATATATATATATATTAATAGTGCTGCCTATTCAATATAGCATGAGAAAACTACAAGTTGGAACAAACTTAAAAGAGAATAAAATTTCCTTCCCCAAAAGCTAAATATTATCTAGAGCTCCAAAGTAAATATGACTTTTAAAGGTTTTAATTAAAATAACTTTTCATGGCTAGAGAGGTACCTCAACTATTAAAAACCTTTACTGAATTTTTAGAGGATTAAACTTGATACCCAGAATTCACAAAAGGTTATATTTGCTTTATGAAAAATATACCCCAAAATAGTGTGACATTAATCAGCATATATGTATATATATATGTATATATATATATATATATATATATATATATATATATATATATATATATATATATATATATATACGGAAACTAGAGAAGAGTGGAAGTGGCAGCGATATCATTAGATACAAACCTTTAGGTAAAATATTATTATGTCTGATCCTGAAAAGTCAGGTGCTGTGGAGGAAAGAGATGACTATTGGTTTGAAAAGACATGAACTATCTGAAAGTAATAAATAAATGAAATAATAAATTATGTTAGTTTAGTATTCTTGAGACTACACTTAAGGGGACATGTGGAATGTACCTAGTCACAGATATTATTGAGTGTGGCCAACTGCAGGTTCCTTGATTCAGGTAACTGACTTCAGTAAATGTCTGAATGTAGAAAGATAAATCAAACAAAGTTCCTAACAGAACTGATAACCTTTAAAATGAATTGTTATAGCACAGAGAAGCAGAATTTTATTACAAATGCAAAAGGATTCATAGGCATATGTTAATGATATACTGGCCACTTTCAAAAACAAAATTAAAGAAATAAAGTAAATGTCTAAACTATTACTCTCTAATCTTATATGTCTAGTACATTATTAATACAAGATAAAATGTATAACAAACTATGACATGATATGAGAATATATTTTTTTACTAAAATTCTAAAATCTATGTATATATTTTATTTATATGTCATCTTGGTCCAGATTATGTAAATTCCAAATGCTTAATAATCACATTTTTCTAATAGGTAATTCATGGGAAGAATTGTCCTAATTCCTTGCCAGGTGCAAGACTCTGGTGAGGAGGCTTAGCATCTTGCCTAAATATAAGAGTAGAGATGATCCTGGTCTGGGTATGAAAGAAGGAGACCTGCATCTACCAACCCCACCAGCTATAAGATTCTGTAGAGGACCTGGTGGACAGGGTAACAGTGAGGAGCCAGTCCTAGGGCACAAGAGCTAGAGGGAGAGCTGGGTCCACTTCTTGCCAGCTCAGCAGACAAGAGTGATGACCAGGATCCTTGCCTGGGCAAAGGTGACTATGGTGGATTTTGTTCAGGAGAGCTAGTGGGTAGACGAACTCAGTTTCCACCCATACCCAGATCCAGGCCTCTGAGTTAGCCAACACCAACACTTACTGATCTATGAACTGTTGGAGCACATGAAGGAACCACTTTGACAGAACTAAAGCTGCCAGATCTCCGTAACACAGGACATCAACATATCAGAGAGGAGTCTCTATGAGGACCCAGTATAAAACGTTTAACAGAGGCTTTAAATCTTACTAGTGATTCATTGCAATGAATATTTGCAATTGAAGCTGTTTGAAAAAGAGGGTATCCTGTGTGACACACAGTGACACACCACAGGTTTCATAGTGAGAGGGGTTTTTTGTTGTTTTGTTTAATTTCTTTCATTGTATTATTTTATTCCATAGGGGAGGAAAAAGTGCAAGGCAGTGTAGGGATATTGAGCAATGAGATGAGTAGGGTTGGGGTCCAATGGCATGAAATTCAAAAAGACAATTAGTTTTGCCCACCATGTTTGATTTGCTGAAAAAGACGTGTCAACACAACTTAATAATACTGAGTTGGAGCATGCATGCTGCTGTTAGGTACAGCTTCAGTTGTCAGCCTGACACAGGTTGTAGAAAGGAATCTTAATTGTGAATGTGAATTTGACTTCTTCAGATTGGCCTAAGTACAAGCCTTTAGGGTTATTTTCTTAATTGCTAATTGATGTAGGAGGACCCAGTTTACTATGGTAAATCTGTGCTTTATATAAAAAGTCACTGAGAAAGACAGAGGGGTCAAATTATCACTATTTGCTGATGATATGATTGTATACTTAAGTGACCCCAAAAATTCTACCAGAGAGCTCCTAAACCTAATTAACAACTTTAGCAAAGTAGATGGATATAAAATTAACTCAAGCAAATCAGAGGCCTTCCTCTACACAAAGAATAAGCAGGCTGAGAAAAAAATTAGGGAAACAACACCCTTCACAATAGTCACAAATAATGTAAAATACCTTGGTGTGATTCTAACTAAGCAAGTGAAAGATCTGTATGACAAGAACTTCAAGTCTCTGAAGAAGGAAATCAAAGATCTCAGAAGATGGAAAGAACTCCCATGCTCATGGATTGGCAGGATTAATATAGTAAAAATGGCCATCTTGCTGAAAACAAGATTCAGTGCAATCACCATCAAAATTCCAACTCATTTCTTCACAGACTTGGAAAGAGCATATTTCAAATTCATCTGGAATAACAAAAAAACTAGGATAGCAAAAACTATACTCAACAATAAAAGAACCTCTGGTAGAATCACCATCCCTGACCTTAAGCTTTACTACAGAGCCATTGTGATAAAAACTACATGGTATTGGTACAGTGACAGGCAGGTGAATCAATGGAATAGAATTGAAGACCCAGAAATGAACCCACAAACCTATGGTCACTTGATCTTTGACAAACAAGCTAAAACCATCCATCGGGAAAAAAGACAACATTTTCAACAAATGGTGCTGGCTCAACTGGCAGTTAGCATGAAGAAGAATGCAAATCGATCCATTCTCATTTCCTTGTACAAAGCTCAAGTCCAAGTGGATCAAGGACCTTCACATAAAAACAGATACACTGAAACTTATAGAAAAGAAAGTGGGGAAGAGCCTTGAGCACATGGGCACAGGAGAAAATTTCCTGAACAGAACACCAATAGCTTATGCTCTAAGATCAAGAATTGACAAATGAGATCTCATAAAATTACAAAGCTTCTGTAAGGCAAAGGACACTGTCAATAGGAGAAAACAGCAACCAACAGATTGGGAAAAGATCTTTACCAATGTTATGTCTGATAGAGGGCTAATATCCAATATGTACAAAGAACTCGTTAGACTCCAGAGATACAAATAACCCTATTAAAAATAGGGTACAGAGCTAAACAAAGAATTCTCAACTGAGGAATACTGAATGGCTGAGAAGCACCAAAAGAAATGTTCAACATCCGTAGTCATCAGGGAAACTCAAATCATAACAACCCTGAGATTCTACCTCATTCCAGTCAGAATGGCTAAGATCAGAAACTCAGGTGACAGCAGATGTTGAAGAGGTTGTGGAGAAAGAGGAACACTCCTTCATTGCTGGTGGGATTGCAAGCTAACACAACCACTCTGGAAGTCAGTTTGGGGCTTCTTCTGGAAATTAGATATAGTATTACCAGAAGACCCAGTTATACCACTCCTGGGCATATACACAGAAGATGCTTCAACATGTAATAAGGACACATGCTCCACTCTGTCCATAGCAGCCTTATTTATAATAACCAGAAACTGGAAACAACCCAGATGTCCCTCAACAGAGGAATAGATACAGAAATGTGGTACATTTACACAATGGAGTACTACTTAGCTATTAAAAACAATGAATTTGGGGAATCCGAGCCATCCGATCCACCACCATGATGGTGGGCAAGAGCAGCAAGATGCTGCAGCACATTAACTACAGGATGAGGTGCATCCTGCAAGATGGCCGCATCTTCATCTGGACCTTCAAGGCCTTTGACAAGCACATGAATTTGATCCTCTGTGACTGTAATGAGTTCAGGAAGATCAAGACAAAGAACTCCAAACAAGCAGAAAGGGAAGAGAAGCGAGTCCTTGGTCTGGTATTGCTTCGAGGGGAGAACCTGATCTCCATGACAGTGGAAGGACCTCCTCCCAAAGATACTGGCATTGCTCGATTGCCATTTGCTGGAGCTACTGGGGGGCCAAGCATTGGCAGGGCTGCTGACAGATGATTCCCGGATGGTGTTCCCAGGCCCCAGGCTCCTGCAGGACTTGCTGGGCCAGTCCAAGGTGTTGGAGGGCCATCCCAACAGGTGATGACCCCACAAGGAAGAGGCACTGTTGTAGCTGCTGAAGCTGCAGCTACAGTCAGTATTGCAGGAGCCCCAATTCAGTACCCATAGGGTCATGGGGACCCTCCTCCACCTATGGAACGAGGGGCCCCTCCTCCAGGTATGATGGGCCTACTTCCTGGCATGAGGTCTTCCATGGGTCCCCCAGTGGAGATTCCACCTGGCAGAGGAACTCCAATGAACATGCCCCCTCCTGAGATGCGACCTCCTCCTCCATGCATGCAAGGTCTGCTTTCATCTTGGCACAGCATTATGTCAGTAGCTCCGAGGAGGAGACACGGACCCTTTCCCCCAGAATCAGGTTACCACAGACCTGTTTGTTTGTTATGCTGTTCATAGAGTCTCGCTGGATTGTCTGGTTTCCCTTTCAGGGCTCCCTCCCTGAGAAACGTACCCTCCAAGGCCCTAGACTCATCTTGGTCCTCCTCAGTTCCTTTCCTGTTTCCCAAAAGACTGTATATAGCAATTTTTTCCTGTGGCCTATGAAGCTGGTTTATAATAAACCAAGAGACTGTTATACATACAAAAAAATGAATTTATGAAATTCTTAGGGAAATCTAGAGAATATCATTCTGAGTGAGATAACCCAATCCCAAAAAAACACACTTGGTATGTACTCACAGATAAGTGGATATTAGTGTAGAAGCTCGGAATATCTAAAATACAAGCGACAAACCACAAGAAACTCAAGAAGAAGGAAGGCCAAAGTGTGGATACTTTATTCCTTCTTAGAAGGGAGAATAAAATACCCACGGAGGGAGTTGCAGAGACTAACTATGGAACAGAGATTAAAGGAAGGACAATTCAGACACTGCTCCCCCTAGGAATCCTTCCCATATTCAGTCACCAAACCCAGACATTATTGTGGATGCCAGCAAGTCCTGGCTGACAAGAACCTGATATAGCTGTCTCCTGAGAGGCTCTGACAGTATCTGACTAATACAGAAGTAAAGGCTCAGAGCCATCCATTGGATTGAGTACAGGGTCCTCAATGAAGGAGCTAGAGAAAGGACCCAAGGAGCTGAAGGGTTTGGAGCCCCTTAGGACAAACAACAATATGAACTAACTAGTACCCTCAGAGCTCCCAGGGACTAAACCACCAACCAAAGAGTACACATGGTGGGACTAATGGCTCCAGCAGCATATGTAGAGCAGAGGACGGCCTAGTCGGTCATCAATGGGAGAAGAGGCCCTTGGTCCTGTGAATGTTCTATGCCCCAGTATAGGGGAATGCCAGGGCCATGAAGCAAGAGAGGGTGGGTTGGTAATCAGGGCGAGCAGTGAGGGAACAGGGTTTATTGTTTTGGTTTTGGTTTTCTGGTTTTGGTTTTGGTTTTTGGTTTTTTTGGAGGAGAAACCGGGAAATGAGATATTATTTGAAATGTAAATAAAGAAAATATCTAATAAAAAGAAAAAAGAAAAAAAGAAAAGACAGAGAGATCAACCCAGTAAACAACATCCCTCAGAGGCCATTGCTTTAATTCCGACTTTCATGTTCTTTTCTGAGTTCCTCATTGTCAGTCCTTGATGGCAGAATGTAACCTGAAAATGATATAAAACCCTTTCCTCCTTTTGTTGCTTTTGGTAAGTGTTTGTCTACAGACTCCTAGAAGTAAACCTGAACAAATTCCTAAGAGCAACTATAGTTTAAATATGGGGTAGTTGATAAAGAAGAAACAAACCAATTCCATTTCCAGAAAAAGAGCAGTTTGAGAACACATACTGTCTCAAATATAGGACATCAAAATGCTGATAAACAAACTTTAAATTTATTTTTGTAAGTTTTGAATTCTTCAAGTATAACAGTCATTTATACTGTTATATACTGTATGTAAAATACTGTGCATTTTACCAATATGCACCTACAAACCACATGGCTCAAAGCACTAATAAAGATACAACTTATACTGACTATAAAACCTTAAAAAATTAAGAATAACCATGTAAGATATGAGAAATTGTATACTACATAAAATATATAATTAAATATCTGGTTCTATTCATAGAACCATGCATTTATATGATTATAAAGTTTTATTTGAACATTTGCTCAAATATATTTTTCAAAATAAGTGCTATAAATAGTAAAGAAATACCGATTTTGCAAAAATAATATTTCATTCAAGAAAATATAAACTAAGAAAGCCATGTTCTCAGTATATGTTCATGAGTGCAAAAGGTTTAGTTTGCGAAACAATCTATGAGAAAAGAACAAATCCTAAAAAATGTAGAACTAGCTATGACAAGTTTTTTAAATGATTTTCTTTGTGTCCATTAATAAATTGTTAACATTTAATTTTAATTTCTCATTGATAAATTGGCATAAGGAGGTTTTCCCTTTCATGTCCTTGGTGTTTTCATGAGATACCAAAATGAATGCCTTCACTTATTTCTTACACATAATACATATCTAACAAAAATTAATTTTCTAAATATCTAGCTTTAGGTTAAAGGTTATGTTCTATTTGGATACAAAGGAAATAATTTATGTTGTAGTGTAACATAATGCAAGAAATACTTTAGAACAAAAATTGGTGGATCTAAAAATAATACCAACAAACTAACAAGAATCTTGTAAAACATGTAAATGTTATCACAGTTGAGTTTATCTAGCTTGTTTGCTATTTTCATAAAAATCACATTATCTGATTGGATAAGTAGTTGAAATGAGACAGGAAATTTATACTTTTCAAATTAATGACTTCACATAATCAAAGTGTGAAATGGAAAACCAAAACATGACCTTCAGTTCTCCAAAATTTTATTTCTTCAGTATATCAAAAAACTTTCATATACACATACATAATATATAGCATGAAATTACTAATCAGAAACAAAGTGTGGATGGTGTTTTGTTTGCATGTTTGCTTTCTTGCTTGCTTTTGTCTGATTAACTCTTTGTTCTTCAGTATACACTGGACATCTCTTCTGTCTTCATTTTTACATTTTTATTCTACCAATATGAAGCCCTTTGTGAGAACTGGACAACTAAAAAAATAAAAGGAAAATGGTCATGCCCATTATATTAGGGAAACTCATGGGCTTCAGAAGAAACAATATTTTTCAGCCCCTTGGATTTATCAGTTTTTGCTACAAATATCCTGTCAAATGCCACAGGGTTCTGTGATTATTGCCATGTTCCTGCCCATGTGACAACTTTATATTTCCTTTGAAAAAGAAATAGAGATAAAAGTTATTCTACAAAAAAATTTTGGTTATAGAATTTCATATGTATGTTTACTTCTGTAAATTAAATGTTGTATTAAGTGACTTTTATCTTTACTAATAGAAGTAAAATATTAACATGTATAGCATAAACTTCTGTTATTTATGTTTATCAATAACAATATTAGATTAAGAATGTACACCATCTTGAATTTACTTATGACCTCTATAACTCATTTCATGTTTCTTAAATTATTTTTGCTAGCACCCTTGGGAAATACAGGATCGATGATAATCGTTTTATAAAATATCCATGTAGTAAAAGTACTAGAAGAGGTTTTTTGATAGGACAATATAGGTGAGTATTTACACTTAAATTGCTATGACTTTCATTAAAATCTAGAACTGCCAGTGGTAGTGCAAGCCTTTAATCTCAGCACTTGGAAACAAAATCAAATGAACCTGTACAGTTTCAAGGTCTGCTTAGTATACATAGAGATTTGGTTCAGGACAAATCTCATTTTGAAAAATAGAACAAAACAGCAACCTCAACAACAACAGAAACCTAGAAGAAACGACATCACATTTCCAAATGCACAGGATAAAAGATTGGAAGAATAAATTGCAAATTGTGTAATATTTTCTTCAATAACATAATGTAAGACTTTTACTAATTAAGTTTTTGTGACTAACCAAATCTAAATCTTCAGGTTATAATAATAATAAAGAATTTTTTCTATGTAACAGGTATTCTGAATTTTAACACTGACTATAAAATGTAATGTTGGTGCAAATTTTTGCAGCATAAGTACAAGATAACATCCAGGCAGCCACAGTAATTTTATTTTTATTAATTTTACATAAGAGGCATTCCTGACCCAAAAAGAGCAATCTGCTCTCAGCCCAATATTTACCTTTCTGAGCAAATGATTTTCATAACTATAATTTATACCGATCATGAGAACATGATTAGGTTCTTATTAATCACTATTTAATACACTGCTATGTGCTATAGTTATTAAAGATATAAGTTTTAATACCATTAATCAGGATCAATATAGATGAGAGCAAGTAATGAGTAAAACAGTTAATTCCAGAAAGGATTAAAAAAAATGTAAAAGTGAAAATAAATGGATAAGTAGCCCTGTGTCTTCATGACTTAAGGTATCATGACAGGACCAGGCAAGTGAAGTACCTGGCATATAAGGCCTTTTCTAAAATATTCTTGTATGCATGTAGAAGGTCATAAAAATGTGAATGTGGCTAGAGAAAGTGCTTCAAATTTATTCTGTTATGTAATTTCTTGGTACTAATTTGTATGCCTACCAGACTGATTCATAGAGAATAATGTTTCAAAATAAAATTCCCCATAAGGATACTATGGCTATATCTTGACAAATTCATGTTTTAGAAAGTTTCCATAATTCTTTAGTAAAACACTAAACCCACTTCACTGTTAAATTACATAAGAATAAAATGATCTACAGGCCCTTGCTTTTAAGAAATGACAGGAATAGCCACTATTTAAAGCAGATCTGTATCTTGTGAGAGGTGCTGTATATGATAATCACTACGCAGAAAGTGTCCATTCAAGGAAATGGCTGCATGGGGAGGAATTATGAGTGAAAAGTGGAGTTACATACTAAAAATTAAGGTTATTTCAAAGTCAAATACTTTTAACAGAGCAGAGTTAACACAGAAAAGACTAAGCCACAATAGAGGAATAACATCCATAGGGAAAACTAAAGACAGAAGTTCTTGTGGCATGTGAGGTTTTCACAGGGGGATATATTTGAGAGTATAAAAAAGAACCAAAGGGGCTGGAGAGATGACTCAGTGGTTAAGAACACTGACTGCTCTTCTGAAGGTCCTGAGTTCAAATCGAAACAACCACATGGTGGTTCACAACTGTCCATAATGAGATCTCATGCCCTCTTCTGGTGCATCTGAATACAGCTACATTGTACTTAGATATAATAATAAATAAATCTTAAAAAAAAAAAAAAAAAAGAACCAAAGTGTAACAGGTAGCATATGGTTAGAGGAGCAAATTGTAACAAAGTTTTATACATATATGTTCATATATGTGACATTTGTTATAACAATTAATAACTAAAAATAATAATAAGAGAGAAGGGAGTCCATGATAAAGTGGACTGTTCAGTTCCTAGTATAAGAAATTTTCAGGTTTGTTGTTGTTGTTTTGTTGTTGTTTTTTAATGTGGCCACTTACTTCAATGAGCTTGACTCATAGCACTTCTTTGTGTTCATAAGTTTGATTATGCCGTGTTCCAATTTTCTTTGAATTATAAATGGTCTTTAACTTATATCCTTACTTCTGTCTTGTCTCATTTTTTATTCATTGGAGAGTTAATCAGTTTCTACGAGTTTGTAAGCTTTCTGTTTTTCCAGTTTTTCTTGATATTCTGCTTTAATCTATGGTAGTCTGAGAGAATAGAGGAAGTTATTCAATTTTTCTTTCATCTTTTGAGACTTGTTTTGTGTCCAAGTATATGGTCAAATTGTAGAAAATCCATGAATTTCAGAGAAATGATGTATTCTTTAGTGTTTGGGTGAAATTTTCTGTAGATAATTATTAGCTACATTTGGTTTAAAATGTCTGTTCACACCAGTACTTCTACTTAATTTTGGGCAGATGACAAGTCTGTTGGTGAGATTATGGTATTGAAATCTGTCACTATCCATATATTAGGTTCATTGTATAATTTAAGCTTTAGTGATGTATCTTTTATTAATGTGTGTACCCTTGTGTTTAAGGTATAGATATTAAGATGTTAAGAGTTGAGATAACATTTTAGTTTTATCATTTCTTGGTGATTATGAAATGGCCTTTCCAATCTTTTTGTACTAATTTTGTTTTAAATGTCTATTTCATTAGATATTAAGAGTCACTATACCATCTTGATTCTTAAGTGAATTTACTTGAAAAATATTTTCCCCACCTTTAGTCTGAGGTGATGTCTAGCTTTGATGATGTTTCTTAGATGCTGTAGAAAGATGGATCCTGTTTTCTCATCTATTCTTTTAGTCTGTGTTTTTTATTGTGGAATTTAGAGCATTAGTTCTGAGAGATAGCAATGAGCAGTGATTTTTGATTCTTGTTATTTTATTTTATGATAATAGTGCTGGAAGTTATGGTGTCTGGGTATGTGTATGTACATGTGTGTGTGTATGTGTGTGTATGTGTGTGTGTGTGTACATGTGTGTGTACATGTGTGTGTATGTGTACGTGTGTGTGTGTGTGTATGTATGTATGTTTCCCTTTTGATTTTACTGGAGTAAGATTTATAGAAGAATTTTAATCTATTAAACATGGCTTATGTAGCAAGGGATCACAAGCAAAGACCTAGGTTTTTGTGATCTGCCTGGAATACAGACAAGCCTTTAGGACATACCTCTAGTACCAAACATTGATGTCCAATTGAGGGGTACAGGTGATGAGTCAGGGAAGTATTTGGCAGAGTGAGTCAGAGATGAGATTCATCCAGTTCTCTAGAGGATAGGAAATAGAGGCTGCTTAAGAACTGTCCAGGAAGGGAGTAGAGTTGAGTTGAGTTCTGTTTAGTTTGTATAATTCCATAAAGTTCCTCCAGTCTGTGCAATCAATGCAGTTAAGTTCATGGAGTTCAGAGGCAGTTTTTTCTATGCATGTCAATTTAGTTAGAAGTAAAGAGAAGTCAGTTTGAATTAGTCAATGTGTAGAGGAATTTGAGCCAAAGCAGGTGAGTTGAACTGGCTAAGCAGAGTTCAGAAATAACTAGAAAGGATGAGTTTATTCAACAGTAAATCTCAGAGGTTGAAACATTTTAGGCCTAGGTTAGTAGACAGAGGCTAGAAGCTGATGATTTAAGTATCTAGGCTTGCAGTAAATTAGATGGTACAGAAGATAGAAGCTTCTAGGCTTTGGCCTAGTGATTGTTAGAAAAATTCTGGACTTAGCTCAAGCCATGTACTTATAAAACTTTTAGATGTCTTTCATCTCATATAAAAGAGGAAATAAAAGAAACACTTACAGAGATCAATTATTCCCTATGTTTGTATGTGTATTGTTAACATATATAGGTTAGAGTTTTCTTTCCGGCATTTTTTATAGTTCTGTATTTGTAGATAAATATTGCTTACATTTAGGTTCATCATGGAATATCCTATTGTTTTAAAGTTTTTCTGGACTTCATCTTCTGGGCTATCATCTATTGTCTTGTCCAGTCAGCAGCATATCTGTTTAGCTCCATCTGATGTTTACTGTCTCTATTGAGAAGTCAGTATAATTTTGTTTGTCTTTAAAGATTACTTTGATGTTTTCCCTTCCAGTTTTTACTATTTCTACTTTGTTTTTCATGTTTGCTGTTTTAATTATGATGTAGCAAGGGTAAGTTGTTTTCTGCTAAAATCTATTGGTGGTTTTGTATGGTTCTTGTAACTTTACAAGGTTCTTACTCTTTAGGTTAGGAAATGTGCTTTTATGATTTTGCTGGAAATATTTTCTGTATATTTGAGCTGGGATTCTTCTCCTGCTTCTCTACCTATCATTCCTAGGTTTGGTCTTTACATATCAATCCAGGTTTCTGAATGTTTTCAGTTATTAATTTTTTGTTTGTTTTCTTTTAATATTTTCTTTGATCAATGTATCAATTTCTTTTTTTTTTTTTTTTTTTTTTTTTTTTTTTTTTTTTGTATCTTGAATGACAGACATTCTTTCTTCCACATCTTGAATTCAGTTGATGCTTGTCTCAGTGGTTCCTGTTTGAATTCATACATTTTTATTTCTAGAATTTCCTGTAGTTGGGTTTTTTATTTTACTTCTATCCCACTTTCATGTCTTGCATAGTTTCATTGATTTCTTCTATGTTTCCGTTAGTGCTTTCTTTGTTTTCCTTAACGGTTTGTTTAGTTTCTCCATTTTTTTCTTATATTTTCCTACTCGAATCCTATTTAAGGACATCTTAGGCATTGATTTTTTAGTAACTACATACTCATTAGATAAGCAGATGAAGTGTCATGTGTTTTGGAGTCATGAAATGATACCTAACTACCACCTTATATGACATTTCTCTCCTTACAATGGCACATGTGTCACTCTAATATATATTGATGTGTGTATAGCAATATATAAAAATTCACAAATATATTAAAATACTTAATATCAATCATGTCCAACTCTCAACTCACTAAGTAATAAAATTTGCCAAAATTTACATTGTTAACTACTTCTTACTTTTTAATTTTTATTTTGGTTTGCAGCTGAGGGACACTAGCTACAGAGACATACTGTGTTATATGTTTGTTTATGCAGTTTATTTATATATCTTAATTTTGAAATAATAAAACTATAAACTGCATACCACAATGCCTGAGCAACTCCTTTACCATACGTGTTTTTTCTAACCAATATTCCTTTTTCAATTATTAATGCAAAACAGGAGAGATATGATATTTAGAAATTCAATATTATTTTGGTGTTCTCAATTCTCAGGCAATGTATTAGGGCAAAGTTAATCATAAAAGCTACATATTGGAACCTTTCTACTTGTGTTAAGGGGCAGCTATGGAGGAAAGGAGTTCACTCAACTGTTTTATAAATGTAATGGTGTTGCTGTGAGTCTTATGCCTTTCAGAGGGACTGTGGCCATATCAGATATACTTAATTCTTCTAAGATTTCAAATGTTAGGAAAACTATTTGCAGCTGTAATTGTTGTGATCATAAAAAAAGAGAAAGAGCTATAAGAAATTGTTCTGGCAGGCTGTGGCGGAAGGGGGTGCCTTGGCGTGTCCATGCTGAGGCAACCTTTCCTCTGATGGAACAGACACAGGCTAGTATAGTGTAGAATCTAGTTTATTTAGGGGGATGGGGAGGGGAGTTAAGAGGGTAGCAGAGGCAGAGAAAGACAGAGAGAAAGAGAGAGTAGAGAAATAGGGACAAGCCATGATCATGGGGAGAGAGGAGGGACAAAGAGGCAAGAGGCAAGGGAGAAATGCAGGAGAGAGGAGGGAGCAAGCAGACCCTTTTATAGGGCCAGGCCTACCTGGCAGTTGCCAGGTAACTGTAGGGAGGAGCATACCTGGCTGCTGCCAGGTATCTGTGGGTGTGGGGTTTATAAAGAATACCAACAGTAATAAAATGCCTTGATTGATTTTATGCTCTATATAGCATGAAAATAAATGAAAGTAATCAGGAGAGTGAAATATAGAGTTGGCTTCCATACCAGGGAGCGATATGCCTGCCATAAAAGTATCGTTTGGCTTTTCAAAAGGTGTGGCATGTGGTAAGGCAATAGCTACCATGCAATAAACACTTAAAAAAAAATCTTTCTTTCAGCTGGAGAGATGGCTCAGTGGTTAAGAGCACTGACTGTTCTTCCAAAGGTCTTGACTTCAATTTGCAGCAACCACATGGTGGCTCACAACCATCTGTGATGGAATCTGATGCCCACACCAGAAGTGTGTCTGAAGACAGTGTACTCCTATACATAAAATAAATAAATATAACTTTAAAAAAAATCTTTCTTTTAAAATCCCACAGTTCTTCTATATTTCCACAACACTTGTTATAAAACAAAACACATAAGATAGCGGAATATTACAATTGCAAGCTCCTCTGCTATGTGAGATGCCAACACTATGTCATGATACAGTTTTAAAAGCAAAGTTCTTCCTCTTGGTACTCATAAATTCTCCACATGAAATGAATTTATTAACACTTATTAATGTCAGAAACAAAAGGAAAAAAAAACCCCTGGAAAGTTCTAAAACTTAGGAGTCTAGTATGATCTAAACTTGTGTGCATGCTTGTACTATCTCCTGATCATAGTTACTAGCTTTCTCTTCTTCTGAGGCAGTATGGTAATGCTGTTATTGGCACAAGTATGGCTACCCACTGTGCTGATGTTCGCTCTGCTGTAGGAAAGTTCATGTAACTTACAGCTCCAGAGACCAGAAGGCATTAAGACTCAAATATCATCAATGTTGTATGAGCAGTTATAACTCCTAGGGAGAAGCATCTCGGCCACGTTGCCTACAAGTTGTGCACAAAGGTTCAAGGACACAGCTTTTTCGAGTCTTCATTTGTGTTAGAAAAGGTTTTCTCTGACAAGGTAGCCATTGAGTCACCCATGTTCCCATACATAGTCTTCTCCTTGACATCACCCAATGAATCCATTGGTTAACTAAGGTCTCTTTGGATAAAGCAGTCTCTAGGAGATGGTATCAGTACTCTATCTGGAAGAAACAGATAATTTTTTTCTTATCTTATCCTCAAAGTCACAGGGTAAGTATATGAAGTCTCATTCTTTTTCAGGTGTGTAAGTGTGAGTAGACTGACCTCCCACATGCTGGGGTAGATGATGTGGTACATTGTGTTTTGTCGTATCTTAGTCAATCTACCTTCAACAGTAAGAACAATCAGTTGTAATTACATGGTCAAGATCAAAATGTATATTCAATGATGACAATTTTCTCCAGATTCTAATATTGTCCCCCAAAATAATAGCAAGGAAATGTTCTGAGATGAGTTGCTTTTCATTAATTTCAATGTGATTGCCATAGGAAGCAAACTTGTAAGCACATATATCATTTGAGAATGGGGCTAGGTATGCAGCTCCTGATTATTTATAAAATTCATTCACAGTAGGTTATTTTAGAGACCTGCATTGCATTTTGCCCTCAATTAGATCAGACTGCAATATGATATATAAAATTTAAAGTTGAAGTAGAAATTAAAATCACTAATATAAGGTTTACTTGAGTAGATTAGTAACTGGTACAGGACATGCTTTAGAATCAAAATAAAATGAATCACAATTCAGACATTGTAATTCAGAAAATAGAAACATATTATTTTGCATTTCAGCAGTGCCTCCTTACATCCTATCAAAGCCATTTTCCATAATTAAATCTCTGCTTTGTAAGTATGGGAACATATTATATTCCCTATTGAAAAGAACTATGTTCATATTGCTGTCCAGGTTACTAAGCATGACCTTACCAGTATCAAGAAGCAGGTTATGATTGTTTTGAATCCTACTGATACTCAACATGTTTTTAAATTGTGCATATGTGTCATTTATTACCTAAACTGTACATGTTTTACTTTTCAGTGCCACTTTTATTAGTCAGAGTACTACAGAGAAAGAGTAGGACAAAGATATGCATTTACTATTTGCAGGATAGAAAAACAAAGATGCTAGCTCTAATCCAGTAATCCAAATATATTCTCATAATAAAAAAATTAATGATGTCACTGAAGATCTTAGAAAACAAGTAACAAACAAAATACCAAAGCAATAGACAGAAAGTGATCATCAAAATCAGTGCTGATAATGAGAAAATAGAATAAAAATATTAATACAAAGAACTAATGAAATGAAAAGTTTATTCTATGTAAAGATTACTAAGTTTTAGCAAATTTTAGGCAAAGTAAGCTAAATAGAGAGGAGATTCAAGATAAAAAAATTAGAGACCAAAAGGGAGAAATTGCAGAAGACTGGGAAATTTCAGAGTCATTAAGAAATATTTTAAAAATCTGTATTCTACTGAACTGACAAATCTAAGAGACATGAAGGAACTTTCAAATATTGGTAGGGAGGATTTATCAGTGATTAATCAAAATGAATTAAATAATGTATATGGATTTATAGCATGCAATGCAATATAGCTATAATTACATACCATCCACTTTAAAAAAGCACAGGCCTAGATGGATAAATCAAACAATTCTGCTAGTCCTTCAACACCAATACTCTTAATGTCACTTTATAAGGTTGATAAAGTGGGAACATTGTTAAATTCTTTTTACAAATCCCTTATTTTTACATTAAAACCAGAAAAGAAAAAAGAATAAAATAATAACAAAAATTAAGGATTAGTATTTCTGATGAATATGCATGCAAAATTCATGCAAACAAAATATCAGAATGAATCAAAGAGATAACCAAGCATTATCAAGTTGGCTCCATCTCAAAGATAAAGGAATGGTTCATTATCTATATAAATCAGTAAATGCAATCTACTCCATACATAGACTGAAAAACAGTGTCATTAGACACTTCCAGGTGTCTTTAGATACTTCACTATCACAGTGTTGTTCTCCTACTTCAAAGTTTCAAAAATCACTCAATATTTTCTCCATTTCATATTTGTATTATGAAATTTTATATGAAGGGGTTCTAAGGGTGGCTTGATGAGAATTTTTAATCCTGTCTGTCTGTCTTTGACCTTTTGGGCAGTGGATATTTGTTATATCTGGCATGTACTCAAATACTACGTTCTGAAAAAATCCTCTAAATATTATAATCATTGGTTTGAGTCCAACTTCCAACTGTGCCATTTGCTAAGTATATGCCCAGAGACTGACAGGTTTTCTAAAGGTAATTTTTCTAATTAAAATAGTTCATGTCCAAGATCATTATCACTTTAGACCTCATATCTGATGCCCATAAGTGCCCTTCAGTTTGGCTCCAGATACTATGCCTCATTGTCTCATTGATTCTCTCTCTGTCTCTCTGTCTCTGTGTGTGTATGTGTGTATGTGTGTGTGTGTGTAAAAGAGACAGAGTGAGAGATAGGTGGAAAGAGAGAGAGAGAGACAGAGACAGAGAGAAAGAGAGAGAGAAGCAAAACACCACCACTATTTACTTAGTAAAAATTTATTTCATTAATTGGCGATAGCGTTCATTTGGTAATATATTTGTATAGCATGTAAGACATGTTGGATTAGATCTCTAGCACTGCCAAAAGTAGGTGTGTTCCTGTATTTGCAGCAAACGATAGGTGATGTTAGGTGGATCAGTGATCGAATGTCATCTTTGAGTAGCAAAAAAATCAGGTCATTATGGGGACAAGAGTCTTTGTCTCAAAAACCTGCAAACCCATAAATTTGAGTATCTAGCTAGTAACATGAAGATACTCAGCCTATCTACATGTAAAACAGATGCTAAGAGCATAACACATTTGATGTGTATTATTTTCTTCAAAAAACAATTTACATAATTAGCATTTTATAATAGAATAATGGAAAACAAGCTTATACTTTACATTTATGCTAATATTGTTTTATTTCTGAGTATAGAGCCAATTTAATAATTATTATACTAAAATAGAATAATATGGGTATGTTATAAAGAAAAGACAATTGCTCATGTAAATGATAGTATGAGAAAATATTTTTATGATATCTAATAATGATAAATTATTGTTAATAAATATGTAATATGAAATGGAGAGTTCTGTTTATATAATTATTAAAAGTAGGGAATGGAGAAATTTACATGTAAATAAGAAAATATCTAATAAAAATAAATAAATAAAAGTAAACATAATTGGTTGTAGTGTTCTGTATGAAAATTTAACATAGTGGAGATATATTAGTTTTAAATAGAGTTAACATAGATAATTAATTTCACAGATAAATATTTCTGGGATCAAAGGAAACTTTCTGAATTCAGAGGAGCTACACAGTCTAGACAACTGTCTCAAAATTTCCAAAGTTATAGCACTGGCTCAGATACACAAAAGATGGTGGAAAATAACATTTCCACACATAGCCATTTGTAGTCAAGTGTTTTTTAAAAGGAAAAAGGGAGACAAATTTAAGGGAGGGATGTAAGGTTTTCTTTTGTTTTGTCAGAGGTGAAAACAATCTGCGGTCAGTTGGACTCTTTAAAAAACAAACAAACAAACAAACAAAAATCAGAAATGAAAAGGGAGACATACAACAGAAATGGAGGAAATTTAAAAAAAATCATCAGATCCTACTATAAAAGCCTATACTCAACAAAACTGGAAAATCTAGATGAACTGGATGGTGTTCTAGACAGATGTCACATACCAAAGTAAAATCAAGAGAAGGGAAAATATCTTAACAGGCCCATATAACACAAATAGAAGTCATTAAAAACGTCCCAACCAAAAAATGTCCAGGGACAGATGGATTTAGTGCAGAATTGTACCAGACCTTCAAAAAATACCTGATACCAATTTTCCTCAAACTATTCCCAAAAATAGAAACAGAATGGACACTATCTAATTCATTCTATGAAGCCACAAACACTGATACCTAAACCACAAAATGACCTAATCAAAAAAGCAAACTTCAGACCTTATAAATATTGATGCAAAAATACTCAATACAATTCCTACAAACAGAATCCACAGTGAAACCATCATTCATCACGATCAAGTAGGCTTCATCCCAGGGATGCAAGGTTGGCTTAATATACAAAAATCTATTAATGTAATCTACCATATAAACACTCAAAGAAAAAAATCACAAGATCATGTACTTAGATGCAGAAAAAGCATTTGAAAAAAATACAACATCTTTTCATGTTAAAAGAATCGGAGAGATCAGGAACTCAAGGCCCACAGCTAAACATAATAAAAGCAATTTATTGCAAACCAACAGCCAATATCAAATTAAATGGAGACATACTTGAAGCAGTCCCACTGAAACTGGGGACAAGACAAGGATGCCCACTCTCCCCATATCTATTCAATATAGTACTTGAAGTGTTATCTAGAACAATAAGACAACAAAAAGAGATCAAGGGGATACAAATTGGTAAAGTAGTAATAAAGGTATCACTATTTGCAGATGATATGAAGGTATACATAATTGACCCCAAAAATTCTACCAGAGAACCTCTCCATCTGATAAACTTCATCAAAATGCCAGACATAAAATTAACTCAAATAAATCTGTAGCCTTTCTTTATAAACAAGCTGAGAAAGAAAATAGGGAAACAACTCCCTTCACAATAGTCACAAATAATATAAAATATCTTGTGATAATTCTAACCAAACGAGTTAAAGGTCTGTATGACAATAACTTCAAATCTCTTAAGAAAGAAATCAAAGAATATCTCAGAAAATGGAAAGATCTTCCATGCTCCAGGGTTGGCAGAATTAGGGAAACAACTTCCTTCACAATAGTCAAAAATAATATAAAATATCTTGTGATAACTCTAACCAAACAAATTAAAGATCTATATGACAATAACTTCAAGTTTCTGAAGAAAGAAATCCAAGAAGATCTCAGAAAATGGAGAGATCTTCCATGCTCAAGAATTGGCAGAATTAACATTGTAAAAATGGCCATCCTACCAAATGCAATCTATAGATTGAATGCAATACCCTTCAAAATCCCAACACAATTCTTCAAAGACATGGAAAGAGAAATTCTCAAATTCATCTGGAAAGGCTAAAAACCCAGAATAGCGAAAACAATTCTTAGCAATAAAAGAATAGCTGGGGGAATCACCATATCTGACCTCAAGCTTTATTACAGAGCAATAGTGATTAATGCAGCATGGTATTGGTACAGAGACAGATGGGTAGATCAATGGAATAGAATTGAAGACCCAGAATAAAACCACACATTACAGTCACTTGATCTTTGACAAAGACCCCAAATATATACAATGGATAAAAGAAATCATCTTCAATAAATGGTGCTTGTCTAGCTGGCTCAAATCCAAGTGGATCAAAGACCTCAACATAAAACTAGATATACCCAATCTAGTAGAAGAGAAAGTGAGGAAAAGCCTTGAACTCATTGGCACAGGGGGAAATCTCGTAAACAGAACTCCAATGACTCATGTTCTAAGATCAAGAGTTGATAAATGAGACCTCATAAAACTGGAAAGCTTCTATAAGCAAAGGACATAGTTAATAAGACCTACAGATTGGGGAAAAAAATCTTCACTAACCCAACATCTGAAAGAGTGCTAATATTCAAAATACATAAAGAACTCAAGAAGTTAATCACCAAAAAAAACCAAACAACCCAATCAAAAAATGGAGTATAGAACGTAACCGAGAATTCACAACTGAAGAATCTCGAATGGCTGAGAAGCACCTAAAGAAATGTTCCAAGTCTTTAGTGATCAGAGAAATGCAAATCAAAATGACCCTCAGATTTCACCTTACACCAATCAGAATGGCTAAGATCAAAACCTCAGGTGGCAACACGTGTTGGAGAGGATGTGGAGAAAGAGGAACACTCCTCAATTGCTGGTGGAATTGCAAACTGCTACAACCACTCTGGAAATCAATCTGGAGGTTCCTCAGAAAATTGGAAATAGATCTACCTGAAGACCCAACTATACCACTCTTGGGAATATACCCAAAAGATGCCCCACAATGCCACAGGGGCATGTGTTCCACTAAGTTCATAGCAGCCTTACTTGTGATAGCCAGAAGCTGGAAACAACCTGGATGTCCCAGGACAGAAGAATGGATACAGAAAATGTGGTTCATGTACACAACGGAATACTACTCAGCTATTAAGAACGAGGACCTCCTCAATTTTGCAGACAAATGGATGGAAATAGAAAATATTCGGACTCAGACCCAGAAGCATTTGCATGGTATGTACTCACCAATAAGTGGATACTAGGGGAAAATGTACAGAATACCCAAGATACAGTCCACAGAACTCAAAAAGGTCAACAAGGTGAAGTTCCCAAGTAAGAATGCCTCAGTCCCACTTGGGAGAAAGAAGAAAGCAATCACAAATTGGAAGGGAGAGAGGGACCTGGAAGAGAAAGTGCAGGGAGGAGGGTTCCATGAGAGGGGAATCTTATCTGGTATTGGATGAGGGAAAAGGACTGAAGCCCCGAGGGCCAGCAGAAAAATTGAAACAGGTAACCTCAGGAAATAGGAGGTTGGGGAGACCCTCTAGAATGCACCACAGACCTGGGAGGTAAGAGACTCTTGGGAATCAAAGGGGAGGACCTTAGAAATGCCTGGCTGTAGGTAGAGGGACTTAGAGAGCCCACCTCCAGCAGGAAGACAGGGTATCAAGTGAGGGATGGGGTTGCCATCCCACAGTCATATCTCTGACTCATAATTGCTCCTGTCTGAAAGAATTGCAGGGATGGAAATTGAAGGGGACCGGCCCGGACGGTCTCTCTTCCTTGGAAGGCAAATGGTTAACAAGGAAAGACACAGATGCCAGGTAGAAGTGATAAGAGAGAGCTTTACTGAAATTCACTCAGTATTTATAGTTATGCTAGGAACCAGACCCAGAGGAACTTGCTCATCTTAACATAAACAGGAGGAAATCCATTAACACCAGACCAGAAGGAGATCTTGAAAGGAAGATCCGGTAAGCCTTTAACATAAGCATGAGACCTGCTAAGTCTTTGATCTAAGGAGCAGCAGTCAGGACTCCTCCACACAGCAGGTGCTCACTCCCAAGCAACAAGGGTGGGGGGGTGAAGGAGTCCACAGGAAATGAAGAAGAGACTGAGGGAAAGAAGGTCCAGTGACAGGCCCAAAGTGAGATCCAGCTCAAGGGGAGGTTCCAAGGCCTGACACTATCACTGAGGCCATGGAGCACTCACAAAAAAGGACCTATCATGACTGCACTCTGAAAGATCCAACAAGCAGCTGAAAGAGTCAGATGCACATATGTGTACCCAACCAAGTGGCAGAAGCAGATGACCCCTGTTATTGAACTAGGAAGGCTAAAACAAGCTGAGGAGAAGGGCAATCCAGTAGAAGGATCAGCAGTCTCAATAAATCTGGACCCCTGAGATCTCTCAAACATTGGACCACCAAGCAGGCAGAATACACCAGCTGATATGAGGCCTCCAATAAACATACAGTAGAGGACTTCTGGGTCTGTGTTCATTCAGAGATGATGCACCTAACCCTCAAGAGACTGGAGGCCCCCATGGAGTTTAGGGGTCAGGTGGGGCAGGAGGTGGGCGCATCCACTTGGAGACAGGGTGGCAGGGCATGAGGTGTGGGATGTGGAGCTGCCAGAGGGTGGATGAGGGGGCAGGAAATGGAATATGAAATGTAAAAAATAAATTAATTTAATAATGAAAAATAAAACAAACAAACAAATAAAAAAACCTACACAAATGGAAAACGATGAATAACAGTGTTCAGACATGGGCAACACATTTGCCAGACTTTCTACTGGATGCATTACTATATTTCTATATTTTTTTTTTGCTTGTAGTTCTAATAAAATTCATGTTAATTTATATACTCTAACACAAAACCAACTCTACTTTAAAAGATTTATTTACAAGGTATGTATACCAGAATAAGTTGCTAGAAAGTTAGTTGACATTCAACTTTTCACTTTTTTCCCAAATAAATGCCAGAGAGAAAATATTTTCTACAAGGAAATTCAATGCATAATGTATGACATAAGCAATTAATGTTTTCCTTTGGTAATAACATTAAAGTGCCCTGAGGTATCAAATAGGAGTGAGCAGAAAGGAAAAGTAAGCTAATTATTGGCCCAAATTAATTCATTTTATTTCTTCTGATCCATTTTAATTCTAGTAGTTGCAAAAAAGGTTAGTCTATGAACCTTCCTGAAGGAAACTTTAATATTATAATAGTTGTCATTATTTTAGTAATAACAGTAGGTAAATTCAGGCAATATCTGTTGTGAAATACAAATATTATGTATACATTCATTAGGTACAGTATAATATAATATAAAGTTCCCTTGTGTTAGAAATTCAGTTAGATTTTATAAAAGTTTCATGCATTCTTAATATCCCCATTGCATAGATCTAGGTGTCAAGGGAGAGGGTTTTAAATAAATTGCCCAAGGTTAGCCAGCAAAAAGATGTTAGGAGGTAGAAAATAATTAAAAGTAAACATTATAGACCACTAATCTAGCATACAAATAAGGCAAATTATAGAAATGCTTGAAATTAGTTTTTTGAGCTAATGAAATCATGTCCACTTTCTTTTATGGTATTAAAATTCTATCGATTTTTTTCTAGCCATGAAACATTTGAATTAACATTTCTAGCTTTATTTATAGTAGAAATATTTAATTTTATACAATGGAAGTTGCTAATAAAGGTCATATTTTAAATACTAATATAAATAAAGAAATATACAGAATAACATAAAATAAAAGTGTTTTAATATGATTCAGGATATTTTATGAACATTACAATTTATTTAGATTTTATGCTTATGTTTTACATTAGAAGATGGAATTTTAATTGTTTTTAGAATTCTATTATATATAAGTTGATTTACATTAGTTATGTAAAGCCATTTTACTAATTTTTATATAAAAATGAATGATCGATACAATTTCTTCTTTTTTAGTTGCAGACATCTTTGCACTGATTATTCTGTTCCACGCAGGGACCAAATATTTATTAGAAATGTCCATAACTTCTGGTTATTTTCAAATACACACAAGAACTCATTTACTATGTAGAAGAGAATATTCATGTTTTCTTGAGGATAAAACGTATATTCTGTACCTATCTAGTAACTGATTGTTGTACTCACCTTGGTCTCTTGAGAAGAGAGTGGCCTATGATTGGGCTCTCCTAGTGTGCAGTATATATTCACAGACCCATCTTGAGAAAATGATGTCTGTTGTTCCTTTACCCATGTGAAACAGTCTTTGCATGACTGGTTTAAACTTTTTCTCAACCTGTACTTACTTTGTAATGTTCCTAAAGGTGAAATGCTCAACATATTGAAAACTTGTTACTTTGCCTGTTTAGGAGCTAGCAATAAGCTTTTGATTTTTCTTCCTTCTCCCACCCTGGCATGATTGATCAGCTGCCCACCGTAGAGTTCCCTAAATGAACTAAGTGAACTATGGCAAAATTTTCAAAAAGTCCCAATTTATTACCTATTTTTTACCAGCTAGTCTCCTCTTTTCCAGCAAATTATTTTATCACTAAGTGACAGTGAGTGTATAATATACAAAATGTTATGAATACCTTGTTTTCATCTATGTAATTAGTCTTTACTTTGGTGTATAGAATGAGAAATTAAATGATACAAACTGTGGAGCACTGAGTACCTCAGTATACATGTGATATATGATCTGTATTCTGCAGTATGCAATAGGATACTTTATATAGTAGAAGACTTTATATTTTGAGGGTAAAATGAATAAATCTGTCTAGGAACTTATCCTCTGAAGTATAAAATGAGGTGGGAAGCATAGAGTTAAGGTCTTTTCTTTTCCTTCCTTTATTGTCCCCCAAACTAACTATATTAACAATCAAAAATATTATAGCCCAATAGTATCATTTATCAATATTCACTGGCCTACTTTATTATCAATAAGTCCAAATTAAACTATGAAAGTCATATATTTAAAAATACTTTCCATTTCAAAGAAGTAACCAAAACTGACCTATTCTGAATAACATTAATTCTGTATTATATTCTAATATACAATGAAAATAATTCATAGAAATTCCACATGTGGCTAAATAAAATAGATTTGAATTCATTGTTAAATCCTAACAAGAATATTTATCACTTATTTTCTATGTGCTGGGAACTATTTAAGATAAATATAAAGGAAGGAAATTCCTAATATCTGTCCCACACATGGCTTATGTTCTAATAGTGGAAGAAAGCAAATTATATACTTTTGTACTATTATTTATTATTTATTATTACATAGCTAAGAGGTGTTCATATTTAAGCGTAAGCGAAGTAAGCTGTACTAAACATAAATTGATCATCGGTGTCTTCCTAAGTGAATTATCACTGATGAGATACAAACTGTGAGGAGAGAAGGATAAGAGGAAACGTTTGAAGAAGATGATGACGTGGCATTGTGACACTCAAATAACACTGACAGCAAGGAAGAATAGCATGTGCACGTAAAGACAGAATAATAAATGCTGAATGGCTCAGAACATAGTTGCTTATTGCCATAGATGTTAAGAAGCTTTGGGGCCACTCCTTGCAAGAAAAAGAAGGCTTAGCATCACAGTATCATAAACAGATGCTAGCATGATGCTCTGTCCTTGACCGAGTCCTTATATTTGGTCACTATCCATATAATGCTTTTATTTTTCAGCTTATTGTCCATTCTTCATTACAGTGATGCAAATAGGGAAATTCAGTCTTTCTCTATAGATTATAAACTGAGGTTCATAAAGATTAGATTGGTCCTCAAGTTCACAGTTATGTTAATTAAAGTAAATTAGCTCACAGTCATATCAAGTGGCACAAAATTATTCTGAGAAACTTAGTTCTGCTTATATAATTTGACTTCGATTATTAACTTTAAATATTGCTTATTTTAAAGAATTGCAGTTAGAAACTTCCATATAAGATTGAGAGTTGGATGATGAGCTTATTAACATAAAATTAGAACATATGAATGACTATGTCAATTTCGATGTTACTAAACTGTTCAAAAATCAGGGAGTGTGTTCAACATGAGAAACATGAATTTTTGCAACACTTGTGATTTGTGAGAAAATAAACAACTACAAATACTGTTCATTATTTCTAGTAATTTATGAATTATCTAATATTAGATATTACTCTGTAGGATGATGAAAAGTTTTACACATTTTACTACAGTTATGAATATATTTCCTTTTTGAATGTATCTTTTATTGGACAATCTTATCACTATATAAGTCCAATGTGTTTTTCACTAATCTGCAAATACTAACGGGTCATAAGCTATAAACATTCTATATTTTATATCATGTATAAGCTGTTCATACAGATGCCAGCAGAGGAAGAATGCTTAAAATACCTGCTATGATCCCGAGACCTAATTTATTTCTTTACTCCACTTATTTTGTATTAATCACCTTTGCTCAGTAGACTTTCCGGTTTTACAGCAAAGGTTCCATAACACTTATTTTAAAATTTTCAAAATAGTTAATCATGGAGTAATTTTATTCATTATAATTTTTTAAATATTCTTGAACAGTAGGACATTGTGATAGAATTAATACATTTCTGATGAACACATCTCCAGGTAAATTACATGTTTTAGGTTTCCCTTTGTAACATCTTTGTTTTGTACTCTATTTCTGCCAAAAGCATAACTTTATTGATATGTGATGATCTACAATAACAATGTCTCATCTACTTTACTATCTTAACTGGTATATTTCAAATGTGACTGCTTCATGATCTTATGCATAATATCTATGGTAGAAACAAAATGATTCCCATTCCAAATTGTTATTCTTTCCCTTTATTATGTTATATGAGTATATATGTTTCAGAATACAAAGAAAAATATAGCTATTCAACTACCCCATTACATACAAAATTATTTGAAATATTTCATATACATCTATATAGTTTAGTTCAAGGTCATACCGTATAAAAATGGACACATTATGCATTTTAAAACAATTTTACTCAATACATTATTTCCAAGTGAAGTATAAATTTGAACTATTTCTTGATTTGTATATAATAAGAAACATTCTTTAAAAGACAGTTTAAAATATTGTGTTTTATTACCAATTACCATGTAGCCTAATTTACTGTGAAGTTTTATGACTGACAGCTTATTTCCTCCATAATGCTATAATGAGAAATTCTCATTGTTTCTTATTTGTAATTCAGTATTTTTAAATGACACTGTGTGATAAAGCCACATGCTCAGCTCCTAATAGAAAAGAGATGAAAAGTCTAGCATCATGCTTTTATTTGTGTGAATACAGACAGTGCAGGTGATTATAATATTTAGAGTAAATAGTAATTCAAATTTGAATCTAGCAGAGATTTTGTGTAGCTATCTCAATTTTAGTACAAAGCAAAATGTACTTAAAATTTTCTGTACTTTCCATCAGTTACACTAGTGATAGTTTAATCACAAGTAAATGTTGACATGTATTTGGTCATTGTAACTTTACATGAAAAGACTAGGCATTTGGAGTTGCTAAAAACTTAATCTATAAGAGCCCCTAAGCATATCTCTTGATTTCCTTCTTTTTAGAAACTCAAAATAAGCAAACAACATGTTACTATGTAACTCTAATTAATTTATATATAAAATAGTGCCAAAGTTTGAGTATTAAAGAGTAAACTTTGCAAACATTTTAAAAGTTTCCTAATAATGCACAGGATCTCAATCAGAAAACTGCTTATTCATATAAAGAAAATATTTGTATGCCTTTTATGAAACCACTTAGAATTCCTCTGGTTGTTAAAATTGATCTCTGCACAGTATCAAGAGCTTGGTACACATAGAGGCTTCATACTTACTTTGTAAAAGGATGAATAGATGGAAAACAATGCAGATAGCTTTCTTTGGCACATTTCTCATTTTGTCCTTCAGAATTGTTGAAAATCTAATTTGGATTACACGGAAAAATTCTAGGTGACCATTTCAGTGTCGTAGTACTTATTCTTTGCAGTGATATATCAACTCTAATTGATCGCATCCCTCCCAAACTCTGTGTTGAATAGGAAATCACAATGAGTGTGTACTTGAAAAGATCATAATTCTACAAATCAAGTCTCCTGCCAGCAGAAAGCCAAAGTAGGAAATTTTCCCAAAAACCTGTCATTTTATGTAAATATACTTTAAGACTTATTGCATGCTGATACTGGAAAGCCTTAATTGTTGGATTGCACTGCAGAACCAAACATGGAGGCTAGTCTTTTAAAACGAGGTCCAAGGTCATTAAGGTAGTCAAAGTCGTCCTCCTGATCAGTGGCTCTGGATCCCAAGGAGCTCAGCGAGCCAGCTGATGACCCTGTCCCCTCATAGGCAAATGTCTGTAGTGAGTCAAAAGGGGGTGCACATGGATCTGTGTTGGCTTCTTCAAGCTTCTCGCTGATAAATTTTCGAAATATGGCGCTGTCTGGGCCCACCTGCAGGGACTGCCTGTACAGGCTTCTGATCTCTGCACTCTTACTTCTCTGTGGCTTTCTCTCTCTCATGACTGTACTCTGTCTCAGTTCTACGATATCAAAGGCTTCTGAATCTTCTTCCCCGCCACCTTCATCGTCATAGCAAAATATATTCTCCCTAAATTCTTCAGTCTTCTCTGGAAACAGGATCTCCTTTCTTCGCTGTTTCAGAGCAAGAATCAAAATGATAAACCCTAAAGAAAGTAAATGTAAAAAGAACTAAATCATATTGCATAGTGCAAATTTTGCAATCCTTGTCCTTGATATATTCAAGACATCAACTTAAACTCGATGGTTTTTAAATAAAAAGTAATACTTGCAAAGTAATATGTGAAATACAGCCAGATGGTTTAGAGGTACGTGCAATGAAAATAGAGTGAACTATTTTGAATCTTGCTCAAGTTAACACTCAAAGTGGAATTTGATTTTGTTCCAAAATTAAACAGAACAAATTATAATAATCGAATATTTTCCCATATGAATGAACTTAGTGACCAATGATCCATGCTAATGAAAGTTCAGAAAGGAAACGTTTGATATTCTTTGAAGCAAAATCATGACTCAATTGTATTTTCAAGTTAGTATTAATATAAAATTATATATATAATTTATATTATGTAGAGATTACGAAGTGTACATGTGTAAACAATTTACATATCAGGCTTTGTTATAAAAGCTTAAATTTTACTGGTAAACATTATTTTTATGAAAATTATATATTATCAATAATGATCCATGAAAACTGAGAAAAAAGTATAGGAGTATCATATCATAACTCCCGGAAGAGAGAATATAGCAACATGTAAAACAATATGAAAGAACATTCTTATTTGTGTTCTGTGATAGAAGTAGTTTAAGAAATTCAAAATTATCAAGTAACTAATGATACTACCAAATAATCAAACTCAATAGCTTCTATTGGAGATCATTTTAAAAATATGTAGAAATAGAACAACTTTAGAATGCAATATTTTTGAGTTTATGTTTGTGTATCAACAATAATCAATCCTTCCTTAGCTTTCGATCTTATGTACTTCCTCAGTACTTCATGTTACAACCTTGGAAATTAATATGAAATGATCTTATTAAAATTCAGCCAAGATATTTATATTGAATAGTATTTCCTGCAAAAATATTGAGACCAGAGTCAAATACAATAAAAAAAGAGGACATCGTAGCTGATCAAACAGAAAACATGAAATTGACAGAAATCACTATGAACCACTACATATTGATGAATTGTACAATGTGGATAAAAGTGAATGAATTCCTACAACATATAATCTATCAAGACCATACTTAGGAATAATGAGAAATCTTCAAGATAAATAACCAAAGAAGGAGATTGGATCAATATGTCTACCATGAAAAAGAAGAAAACTCAAGGACATCATATTTTTGAGTCAAATTCTACCAGACAGTTTAAAAAGATACAATACCAAGAATTCTCATAATCTTATAGCATTCATAAAGAAATACTAATTTGATTATTGATACATGAAATGAGTATGTTAATCAATAACTGAAATATTTTTATAAATATTTATTTGTGTAAAACTTAAATGTATGATTGTTGCACCTGATTCTCTGTAAGTCAATATACAGGTGCCTGAGGATGCCAGAAGAGGGTATCAGAACTCTATGGGGACAGTTACAGGTAGATGATGGGAGCGCTTGGGACTTGTATGCACTAGAAACTGAAACTCTACAGTGCCAGAGCACCAATGTTCTTAACTGCAGAGCCTCCATACAGCTCAAGATACCTAAACTTTAACATGCACTCTAGTCACATTCATGATAGATAAGACTATGGAATCAAATTACTATAGGTTGTGTGTGTGTGTGTGTGTGTGTGTGTGTGTGTGTGTGTGTACAGAGAAAGAGAGAGGGAGAGGAAAAGAGAGATGGGTAAGAGAGAGATGAAGAAAGAGAGTGGGGGTGAGAAGGAGAGAAAAGAGAGAGACAGATTTGTGAGAGTATTAAGATGATGCTGTTCTATTAGATGATGATTGGGCATGAAATTAGTTCTTAGAAAGATAGAAGCTAGAACTGATTAAGAGCCTGGTGATCTGTGTTATCTGGTGGGCCAAGCCATATCAAATATCTGTGATCAGGACTATACTGCTAGAAATCTAAATGACACTTATCATACTTTTAACTTTCCCCAAGCTCCCACAATCAGAACCAGAGGTGGCTAATTGCCCAAATACTTCCCTATCTGATTGACCAAGACTCCCAAGGCCCTTAAGCTAAATTAGGTGGCCTATTTCTAGAGCCAATCTTCTTGGAAAAAAATAACATGCATCCTCACCTGAGTTTTGTTGTTTAATTATGCTTCCTGGTGTAGTAGTGATTGCATGAAACTAGAAAACATTTCATTTTTATTTTAACAAATGTGAACAAATGTGTTTACATTTGCTACCAAAAGGAAAAAAAAAAATCACATGGCATCAACTCTCTAGAAGTTGTGATTCAGGTTGACAAAATCCATTTTATCTTAGTTTTTATTCCTATCTCTTAAAGTTTCATTTTCCTCACTGATACCTCCCACTACTCCCTCAATTATTGACTTTCACTACCTTTGTTGACATTCATGACCTTTACAGCGTGAATGATCCCAGAAAACATTATTTTATATTTACGATTATTTAGAAAGAATAAATTCTGAAGTCTTCTTGCATAGCAAGGTATCCAAAGTTAATAATAAAGTACTAGATATTTAAAATTATCAAAATAATCATGTGCCTTCAACACAAAAAAATTATAAATGATGATCATAATTATGTTAACTTCATTCATATGATCATTCTGCAATGAAATATTATATTGTATCATCAAAATGTGAACAGTTTTCAAAGAAGGTAAATAAAAAGTATAAATTGAATACATATACTATATTAAAATTGAAAGTGTTATCATAAGTACTCATTATATAATATCAGATACTTTACTACAAAGCAGCTGAATAAAAAGGACTTCTAAGGAGGTTTGAGAGGTGGTTCAGGAGTTAGCATTGGCTGCTTTATCAGAGGTCTCGAGGTCAATTCCCAGCAACCACATGGTGGCTCCCAATCATTTGTTACAGGATCAAATGCTCTCTTCTTGCTTACATAAAAACAGTGACAATGTAAACATATACATAAAAAAACCCTCCAAGATATAATTTTCTAATATTAAATGGAGCATTTATAAAACCAACATTTATTAAGACCAACTCTATTTGGTTTTAAATTTTAAAAATATTTAGAGCAGATAAACACATGAAGATCATTTTTAATTACCTTTTTTACATATTCATAATGACTTTTGCAAGTTAAGGTTTCTACCATTCAATACGACTTACCAAATATTACCATGACACATATCATGATGGCAATTATTGCTTCTGTTTTGAATCCCATGATAAAGAGAAGTCCCTTGTTAGAGCAAACCTCTGTATTTCTACTGTCTCCACAGTCACAGACTTGTATAGTGAGAGTGTTTGTGCTTGTAAGAGATGGGATTCCGTTATCAGCGATCAAGATGGTCATATAGAAGACAGGTTCTTCTTTAAGGCTAAAACCACTTCTATTACTCAGAATTACAGCTGTGTTATCTAAAACAGAAACCCATGTTTACAACTTTTTCCAACAGTATAAAACAAATCTGTAAAATATAGGTACTATGGACAAAGATGTTTTAATATAATCATCTCTGTGCAAGTAAAAACCAAGTCTTACATTAAAATATCCAGCTCAAAATCATTTGTAAAAAATGTATATATGAGTTATATAATTATATTAATTATTTGAATCAGTTCCAAAGTTCCTGGAAAATATAGGAAGAATAGTGCACAGAGAAGAAAATATGTCTCTCCTTAGGCATCAGTGCTGGTAGAAGCTATTAGTATTAAACGTGTAATGAGGCTCTCAATATATTTGAGTGAGTGGTGGTGAGTACTCCTTTCGCAAATACAGGATATGTGCAAGATTTTCTGTAACCTAATTGCAAAAACCTGTGCTCTTAATTAACATATGTACTAATTAGAAAAAGAAATAATGTAATTTTGGAGGAAAATCTTATTAGAATATTCATTTTACTGTAACTTTACCAAGTCATATTTCATATAAAGTTCCAAAATATCCCTTCTTCATTTGTCATTTCTATTCTTTTTTAAGATAATATCATTAGTAAAACTTCAAACTATTAGTAAAAATGGACAAAATGAACAAAATGAACAATGAATACGTTCATGTATGAGAAAATTTTCACTAAAGCCCAAATACTCAGAATGACATTTGGATAGTTTTCTTCTCTCAAAATTTGAGTTTTATTTTTTTGGTTTTTGTGTTTGTTTGTTGTTTGTTCTTTTGTTAGCTTTCTACTTTAACTAATCTTGCTTTTCAAGTTGACATAAAGGTACCCTCACTCAAGGAGTGCCTCAGTGAGCTTGGTCTACTGCCATGACTGTGGGATATTATCTTCATTGCTAGTAGATGCCAGAGGGCCCAGACTACTCATGTTACTACTAAGTAGATAGGCCTATGCTTTCTAAGAAAGAGAATCAAAGAAGCAAGAGAAAACATGGAAGTGTGCCATCCTCCTCTGTAATTTCTGCTTCAATCTCCTCATCTGGCTTCCACCAAGATGGACTGTAAGTCAAACTCTTTTCTGGCTAAGTTGGTTGTAGTCTTTGTTTCATCACAGCAATGGAAAACAAACCAGGATACCTTCTGATTGCCATAAATTTTGTTTGTATCCATTAAGCCAAATGGATAAGGACAAGAAAACAAGATTCATTTCATTCCATGTATGTTTCAAATTCATAAATTTTTAGTATAAATTTAAAATATGCCTACAGATAATGAAAAAGCAAAAATACTTTTTTTTAAAATTTATCATTCTTACTCAGAACGAGCAGGAAGTCTGCCTTTCCAAACAAAATACTAACATAGAATACTTATTTATCAATTAATAAAAATTTGTGTTTTGAGGTAAGAAATATATTTAAATATTATGTTTATATTACCTATTCATAATTAAGTCATGCTAATCTCATTGTAATTTAAGTATATTACTTCTTCATTTTTACTTTGACAATTATCTATCCGATAATTTGATAATTTACTCTAACAATTATGAATAAACATGGGAAGTCACAACCATAGTAATATTTGAGAGCTTTTTGGACTTTCCAATATCTTATAATCAAGTATAACTTCCTATGTTAAATTTAGGTATAACAGAACAAATTCATGGCCTTACATAAACCAGGCAAAGCAGCTACATCTCTAGCCCCCACACTAATGGTTTTCAACTCGACTTCTCTAGTTTGAAGCAATATCAGGAACAATAGGACCAGTGTCCTTTAAGTTCATTTTGAGATCATTCTCTCATTTTGGCCCTGGACACTTTTGCTTTGTTTCTCAGTAGTATCATGTTGGAAGAGCAATACATAATATGTTAGACAAACCCATTGGAATAAAATATCATTGATTGCTTCAAATACCCTTAAAGATGAGAAGTTACCTTGATTGTCTGTTAACATAAAACTTGAGTTGCTTTTGTCTTCTACAGAGTGATTAAAGTAAAAATGATGATCTTCTACGGACTCATCTCTATCGATTGCACTGATGGTCTGAATTACCTAGAAAAACATAAATAAAGTTGATGGTTATTATTTGTAACTATAAATTGATCAATACTATTGTTACATATACTTTTACTTAATTTTCTTAACAACATCATTGAAGATATCCCATATCTCTAGGTTTCTTTCTTTCTTCCTTTTTCCTACTTAGTCTTCATCTGATTGCCAGTCATTATGATTTACAGATGCAGTCATGATGATATAGACTTGTTGTATATACATATTTTTGAAGAGTTGTTAGCTTATTCCCTAAAGTAATGAGTTTTGTAATTGATTTTCAGAAAGGATGCATTTAAAGCTTACAGGCAATTTATAATTAGTTCCCTTTGCTCCACAAAAATGATAGGCAAAGTCTTCCCAGTCAAGTAACTGTCATTGTGTATCTCAGATCACAAAACTATATAGAAAAGCAGATATAAGCATATTGGTTCTCAATCTTTTATAAGAGGACATGTACATGTTATTGCATTTAGAAAAAAAGATACACTAATCATGATCACACATTAAGAATGTGATTAATTGTGAAAATTAAAGTAAATTGGTTTCTATTTTCTATTATCAAAATGCTTTAAACAGTGTTTTATATGAAACTTTCCTTGATTTTAAGGTGACAGATCTAAGTTGATAAGTTATACTTCAAAGAACAGGTATTTCTCCACATGCATGTAGTAGAGTGCAATAAAAGCAAAGCAATTGATACATTATATGTCCATGCTGAATTAAATTTTCTTCATAATTTATTTCTAATTAAATCATAATTTTTTAAATATATGATAGAAAGTAAAGTTTTATTCAACTCATGTGTATGATAGTGCATGATAGCAAGGCAGTACATTTATTTGAAAATATTTTTATAATTATCTTTAGGTTAATATGGGTCATCAATTTAAGAATGTTGTATTATCAGTCCATATTTTGCTACTTCCAAGTTCTCTAAAATGAAACATTTCAGGATTTGTGGGTACATCTGGACCAGCTCTTCAAGAGTTTTTCACTTCTCTACAACTCTGTTACATGCTCTTCAATAAAACTTTCTCCAGCAATATTACCAAAAGGTGTTGTTCATATTCTAACCGAATACACTGCTGTGTTTATTTGTAAAAGTGACGAAATATTGGAAACAATTTGTAAAAGTTAAATTTACCTTGATGGAATGGGCAACATCAATCCTTCTTTGTGAGGTTGTGTATTATACATGTTGAAAATGCTTATTATTGATAGAGGAATGATTCAGAAAGTGATTGGCCATTTTTGTCATTATTGTTGTTATTTGTTTTGGGTTATCTTTTATTATATATATTTGCTAATACTTTTAATTAAAACTAATAAAAATACATTGTTCCTCTTAGAAACAAGTAACATGAGCTCAGTTTAAAATAAACATATATGCATTTATATTTGCTTAATAGGTGGTTCAAATACAATATACTTTATTCTGTTGAATTTTAAAAATAGGAACCCATTGATATACTCTTTCTTTAGACTATCCCAGGTTCTCATTCAACACTGACTATATATATATATATGTATATAATATATTAGTTTTTTTAACATACATGTTATATATTATACATCATATTATATATATATACATGTACATCCATTTTAAAATAACAAATCTTCAAGAAATGACTCATATTTTTGATATTTAAACTATAACAATGGAAATACCTTCATCTCATTGTGTAAATAATAGTCTAAGAATGTGCTCATACTTAATGTTGTTCAGTTATTTAAACTATGATATTTATCTAGTGCAAGCCCTACTGAGACCTTTGAAATTGATCAGATTATCAGTAATGAAATACAAGATTTAATGTAAACACAAACTCTTCATTGTTTTATGAAACAAGTAGTAGGAATAATCCTAAAAAATTTATAGCAAATTTTGATCATTCTAACTTTTAGTATTCTTTTTGCACTCTGAGCAGAATTTTGTCTAAGTTCATCTTATATTTGTTATTCTATGTATAATTATTTTTGAATTCTATAATGAGAATTCCTTCTCTCTTTTTGCAGAATTGAAAATAACTTTAAATATTAACTTTAATAGTAACTCATGTATAAGTTAGGCAGTAATATATATTATATTATATATATTAGTAAAATTTTACATATATATAATTTTCGCTAATTTTTACAGTAAGCTTTTGGAATAAGTTCTGTTACTAACTTCATTTTGTAAATACTTATATTAAGTTTCATTTGATTACTAGTTTCAATCAGAATGAGAATGTACCATACACTGTACTATGAGCATCTTTTAGAGCTATTCTGTCTACTGTAGAGATTGTTGTATTATTATTAATATACATATATTATATACCTCTATATGCTAAATAGATTAATCTAAATATGATTATGCTGATTATATGCATATATGTAACACATGTATTAATACATGTAGATTAATATGCATTATATATTAGGTGCAATTCAAAATAAAGGAATGTTAACTAGTTTTAATTTGATCTGAAAATTAATTCACTTTGTAAAATATACATAGTGATACTATACACATGCACTGAACTAGCCAAGTATTTGAATGTAATATTATTATGAAAGTTTATTCATGATTACTATACAAACTTATAGACTGCATGGTTTCACCTTTTGTCCAGCCAGCCTCTGGCTGCTGCTCAAGATATAAGTTCACACTCCCAATCAGCCTGCTTCTGCAACTGCAGAAAGAAACAACCCAGCTTCAGTTGACATGAGATGCCCAAGGACCTTAGTCTTCTCCAAGACCAAACAAACCTAGCCTTCCCTGAGGATCCCTCTTGGCATAGGTGGCCATACTGGGGCGGGAAGTACCATACTTTTATCTAGGATTGGGCATTCAGCCTAATCAACTCTGTAGAGGGCCACACCAGGTACGGTGACCTTCATCACACAGGACCACTAAGGATAAAAAGAGGCTCCCAGGTGCTGAAGTACAAATCTACATTTATATGGCTGGGGCTAGTCTGGCTAGCATAGGGGGAGGGGTGATATTTAGGTCTGTGGAGGAAGCACTTGCCACCCTTCTAGATGATCTAACAAAATTTATTCAACAGTCTAAAAATCATACTACAGTTTAGGCTGTGTGAGGCTTCTCTAACTCAGCCTTTGGAAGAGTATTCTAAGTGAGTCCCTGAGTCTCTGTTGAACTTACTGCAATAACAGTGGGCCCCTTAATATAACTTCAACTTTTCTTGTGCTCCATCATGACAACCCTTGTGGCAAATATCACTCTCTCCCATGTAAACCTAATTCTGTGTTCTGCACTTCTGAAATGATTTCCTTTCCATTCAGCACCTCCAGTCTCTTGTTATTTTGTGGAGACAGCAGGTGTCTGCCTCTTCAGTCCAACCCTTCATCAGCACATGCTAACATCAGTTTGGGGAACCTCACTAGCCCCAGAGGAAATGTTCTTCTACTGCCAATTCAAACTTTACCAATCGGTAGACAAATCCACTCATGGTCCCTGGTCCATTTCTGGGCTTCATTCACCAGATGAATGAAAAGGGTGCACAGTAAAGAAACTAAAATAGCTACTCCATGAGCAAAAAGAGACAAGTTTACTCCAAACTGCCAAGGCTGTCTCCTGAGAAAGCAAGGAGAAGTGACAGGGGAAAGGTTTACAAGATTAAGTGGGAATGGGAGAAAGCATTTGAACTTATGAACAAAGACTGAGGGAGCTTAGAGTTTAGCAGTGACTTTGAAAATTAGTAGGTAACACAGTCATATGTTAATGAAGAACTTCATGTTGCTCTTGCCAGGATAAGAAGAAGGGCTGTCATATTTTAAGAAGCATGAACTTTCTTCAATCTTCTGAAGTGCCTTTTGTATAAATGCCCAGCCTTGTGAAAAGTGGACTTTCGTGGGGGACCAGACAATAGGTAATAGTACTTTATGTCCACCTCCAAATTTTTGTCATAAACTGCTGTCAAAATCTACCTGGAGGAAGTGGTCCACAGAATGGCCACCAGATTTTCCTCCTTATGTGATTATACTGTTCATTCACTGAGAGTGACCTCCCAATTGCTCATGAACTTGAAGAGTTGTTTAATGTTGGAAAAGATTAGGAAGTATCTTCTTGACACCTGAAAAGACTAGGTGTGTCTTTATTGGAGGAGGTGTCACAGAAAGTAGGCTTTGACGTGTTTCAAAAGCACAAGTCAGTCCACGCCTCCCTCTCTGGCTGGCTGCTTGTGGATCAGGCTGTGCTAAGATACTTCTCCATCACCAAGCCTGGTTGGCTCCATTCTCTCTGCAACAATGATGATGAGCTAAGTTTCTGAAGCTGTAAGCAAGGCCCAGTAAACTGTTTACCTTTAAAGTGGTATCTTGATCATAGCAATAGCACAGTAACTAAGACAACTCTTATTGCTGAGAGCTCATTGACAACATTTGCTTGCATGATGAACATTACCAGATATTTGTCCGAGTCTTTAACATTTTCTCCTGATATTGATATGCACCTTCTGACTACTCTAAATATTGTGAAATAATCTCATGGCAGATTTCTGTTTATTGCCATTATGAGTATAAAACACTAACAAACACAAACCTGAAATCTCAGCCCTCTGGGAGTTCTTAGTCTTGTTTGGTCTCCGTAATGAAATAAGTCACAAACAAGCTCAGAGTGAAGACCAAGTAAACTACTACTAAAATTTGGAAGAGAAATGATGGGGTCTGTAAGGTAAAAATCCAAGAAGCTGACTGGAGGAGGTAGAGAAAAGAAACAAAACAAAAACAACAACATCAAAAAACCCAAACAAACAAAAAAGCAAAGCAAGTTGTTTTAAGTTTAGGTGACAGAAAGCCAGTAGGTGCAGTGATGGAGCTCAACACATAATTGTGAGGCACAGCAGGGGGTGAGGGGGCTTTGGGGATAGTTTTCAGGAATAAGAAGGTTCAGCCAAGGATACAAGAAAAAGCTTTAGCCAGTTGCTGAAAGAAAAGGATCAAAGCAAACAAACAACAACAAAAGGACAGTGGCCCGCTTCTGTACTAAATCCCGGGAGCCTAGTAGGCTCCACTGAACTAAATCCCGGAAGCCTAGCAGGCTCCACTGCACTAAATCAATCCTGGAAGCCTACCAGGCTCCACTGCACTCTCTGCACTGAGGGAAATGTCTTCTGGCAAAGGCAATGACCCTGCTTTCAGTGAAGTTGAGTGTGTTAAATTCCCATCCTGATCTTTGGGCCACACCCAAACCTCAAAAGCCTCACTTCTCTGCATGATAATTTAAGTTTCAAAGAGGTCTTTCTCTGTTTTAGAAAAAAGACAGTCTTGGTCCTAAGTATTGAGATAGAGTTAATCCCCAATGGCACTCCATTCTGCTACTGTCCTTATATAGACATTTTAAAATTACTTGATTTCATCATAAATAAGATGTACTCATCTAAATTTACATTGCTTAGAATACAATATATATAAATGTGGTCAATAGTGAAGAAATGGTGTCCAAAAAAGATAAATGTTATTATTGTTCTAATTGATGATCATAAATCTAGATCGAAAAAAAATATTATAAATACAGCCATTCTCCTTTTTAAAATCTTTAAATGTTGCACATTTACATTACATAAACACTTGACCAAGAGCGACTTAACAGCACTTCCTCACTTGGCTCCTTTCAAAAATTTTGTTCTCTCTATTTTAAACGTTTGTTGGTTTTTAAAAAATTCTTTGGGGTAAAACAAAATAAATAAATAAAAAATAAAAAATAAAGTGTTATAAAAAAGGTGTTATAAAAATTCTTTGTGGTATAGCATTATTTATTATTATTGTTGTTGTTGTTATTAAACATTAATTCTCACAATGTTGGACATCCCTGGTCATGTATGTTGTTTCTCTATATTGAAGAATGACCTTGAATGGAGTGGAACACCTGGTCAGGTTTAATGTGCTCACTTTAAGAGTTTCTTTTAATTAAATTGAAAAATGTTAATTGATTTTTTTTGCAATGTTGATATGTCTCCCATACACTCCCATTTAGCAAATCTTGGCTGTCTTTGTCAAGCACCTGGAACACATTAATTCCTTTGAAATGTGAACATGCTGAGAAGTTAGCACCTTTCTTCCCAGGACCCCTCCTAGCCTAACTAACATTTAAGGACTCATTAAGGCCCCAGTGGCAGTACTGGTTGACACTAGGATTTCTTTCTTTCTTTCTTTCTTTTTTTTTTTTCAGCAAGAAAACATTTATTCTCTCTGGTGAGGAAGACAGCCACCCATGAGGCTCAGCCTAACACCTTCTTCTTGAGCCTAATCTCATCCCCCTTCTCTGACCCATCTCCTGTAGTTCTTTTACCCGTTCCTTCTGAAGGTAGTTCTCCAAGAGCAGCTGCCGGAGGCTACTGTAGTCCAGAGGATACTCCACTGCACCCAGGACAGAGCTCTGTGAGGAACTGGGACTTGGTGCCCAGCTCACTTCCTTCCCGGGGACAGTGTCACTCCATCATGCTGGGCTGAGAGCATGGGGTGGAAAGCCCTTTTAAAGCTCTAAGCAGAGAGGCACCTCAGGGAAGTTTCTGCAGAGATTTTTCTCTGCTACAGAAGAACAGAGAATTCTCATTCTTCATCAAAACCACAAGTCCTTTTTTCTCATCTGTTTTCTTAAGTTTCTTAAATTATCTATTTATCTTTTTATATTATGATATATCACCTAACTTCCCCCTTTGCTTTCCTCCCTCTCATACAACGTCAAATTTATGGCCTCTGTTCAATAGTTCTTAGTCTATACTTCTATATACGTGTGTTTATATATATTTAGAAATGCTGAAGTACACTCTGCTCAGTCGACATAATGTTACTTGTGTATTTTCGGGGTCACTAAGGAATCAGATAGCAGACTGGTGGGCTCGCTCTTCTTCCCCGAGGATGACTATCTCCCTGGACTCTCAGCATTCCTCTGTAGTCTGTAGTTCTCTTTGCAGGGTCAAGTCCTTATAGGCGCTCCTCCATCTATGTCAGGATGTCTGTTGTTGTCCTTGTCAGCACAAGTTTTGGCACTCATGTTGGTGACACGAATATATACTCATTGTGTGATTGGAGTGTGTATGTGCAGTGGCACACATCTGGACGTAAATACTTAGGTACATATACACATAGATACTCTTAGATTTCATGTGTTTGTGACATAACTTGAATTATAGGCTTATCAACCAGCTTGAATGGCTGCAACAGAGAGCCAGCCCATATTCTTTTTTTCTTTCTTAAACATTTTTCTTTATTAATTACAGATATCTGATATTTCTGTAGCATATTGTGTTAGCTATATATATTTAAAATTTGTAAAATATGCATTGTTAAACTCAGTAGGAATTTTACTGCTTTCCCCTAACTTATGAGAAGGAAATTAAGAAAACAAAAAAAAAAAAACCCAAAAAACCAAAAACCTCTTTCTTCCTCTTCCAGGTTACCACACTCTCTATTTCCCTAAGGTTTACACATCCTTTTATTCCTGTCTCAATTTCTAGGCCACACAATGTTTAATATCTCACAGATGTCTGATACATTTAACCTTATCATGTCCAACATTGACATTTCCCTTTAACTCCAAATTGAAGTCCAGGACACCAACACAATTTAAGATTTTAATTTAAAATTGCACAACAATTTAAAATTTCACAGCTGAAGTTTTTATTTCGTAACTTACTTCTCTCATGCATTTCTTCAATCAGGCAAAACACATTTCTTCTCTGTACATGCCCTGGATGAACCCTCTGAATTTATTCATAATTCATGCCTTCTTGCTGCACCATTAGTACAATGTCTTACAAAAATCACTGCTCTAAAATTGTTTCAAGAATCCTATTGCTTCCACCACCTACTTCAATATCATCCTATTGTAACATCTCTTCGCCCCTTCCCTCGTATACTGATAAGCTGAGGTTACGACTTGCTGTAGACCTGTTCTTTGGCACATCGATAATAGGAAATATTTCCATTATTCTTTTTTTAAACCCACTATTGATTTCAGAGCTTTTTCCAAGAGGGGAAAAAATGTTGATATTAAGCTCACAAAATACTGTGACTTGGACTGTGCTATATCTCTAAGATCTACTACAGATTTTGTTAGGTATTGGTATTGCCCCCCACACATGGGTATTCCTCTTACAGTTTCCCACCTACCCTATCCACTGCCTGTCAGTCCAAGACCACTTGCTCTTCCAGTACCCTGGATTACAGTGGCGTTCAATCCTCTCCTTTCTCTTTCTGCTTCAGGACTTTATTAAAATGGTCTCATCCTAATGGGACTTTCCCTAAATATATTATGCACACCCTGATTTTATTTTTCAGTAGCTACTACTTGCTCCCCCTTTTATTCTAAAATACTTAGTGCTTTTGAAAATTTTGTATAATGTACTTAATCTTTCTCTTATTGTGCTGCTAGGTTTATATTAGAAAAAAATATTGATTCAATATTCATAAAATATACATATTTACTAACACCAGAACAAAGATTTATAATTAAATAATATAATTATAGAAATCCATAATCTTGTATTAAACTTTATACATGAGATCAGTAACCATGTTTCTCTGCTTTGTATTTTTGTACATAGTCAAACATAAAAATTCATTTCCTTGACTATAGTTATTTCTATATGATTTTCTTTATCTACCTAGTATGTATCAACTAACTGACAGTTTCGAGTGCAGAACTTCTAATTAACTAATTGTCCCTTAATACATCTTTACATTACTGCTCAGGAGTCAGAGATATTTAGAATTCAATCTTCTGTTCTTCATTAAAATAATATATCATATGTTATATTAATCCCAAGTTTAGCCAGTCAATCACTTTACCCTCTGATCTATTGCACACATTCATTAGACTCAGATTTTAATTGCTAGGATTGCTATAAAATATTTATAATTTAGAAATGTGTCATGTCATTACATGCACCTCTACTCTTCTTATGTATCATACATATTTAGTTGTATGTCTTCTGAGAGATGAAATACTAGAAGGGAAGGCCAGATTATGTGTGTCCCTCTTAGTCTTTCATATAATGTTAATGAAAACATTGCTGCTGTGTCAAACTATCCCATGTAGTTATGTGTATTGAAATATGCATACTTATCACATGTATCTTACATTCAATTGTATAGGATATATTTCTATAATATATAATTATATTATATATTCATATTATATTGTATAATATAATATCAAATATACAATACACATTCTATATCTAATATATGTTTATAATGTTTATTATATACAAATATAATATATTTATAGTTGAATATCTTCATCTTTATAAACCGATTCCACCTGGTATTCTTAAATACTGGTATATTTTATTATTTATTACATCATTACAATAGAATAATTAAATATCATGTTTTAAGTTAATAGAATGAAACATTAGTAACTTGGAAATAAAAAAAAAATCTGTGGAAGGATACCTTCTTATCAATCAGTTATTTCTGCCTCTTTCTAGATTGCTTTGTTCATAACAAAGACTTAAGTTTTGATGAAGTAAACTATCATGGTAGAGGTAGAGGAATGTAATGATCTTTAATACTTCAAACTTTAAAAAATATATAATAGAACTCTATGTAGCATATGTACATATATAATATACAGTTTATAACCCAAATGGTTTACTTTATGTAATATATTTATATTATGGTATCCTTTATTTGGCATTTGTTGTGTATTGTATTTAGATAATATAAAATATGAAATGCTCTATCGATCAGATTTTGATGATTTATTTTGATCTCATCTTACCTCACCAGATTCAGCATTTTCACACACATAAGTCTCATAGAATTGAGAGAACTCAGGAGCATTGTCATTAATGTTAAAAACTTGTACATACACATGAGCTGAAGAGATCTGTTGTACATTGTCTGGAAATTAAAGATATAGATTCCAATTAATTAAATGTTTATTAAAAGTCACGCAATAAGTTGAATTAGAGGCTTGTTGTATGCTACTATTTGTACTTTAGGAAAATTAAAGAGGGGGGTCTATGTAATCCACATTTTTATCAGTAACAAAGACCAGAAACAGAATCTACATTCAGTGTGAGTCTTGTTTAATTTCTGAATTCTATGTGCTATGGTTTTAGCCCATGATTAGGGTAAAATGGGTAAATGATTGTTATATGGACACCTTAGTAACATTTATGAGCACTGAAAGTGTTTAGGAGTCCAATGCATTGCAATGGGAACAGGAATTAGTAATTCGCAATGTTTCCATTTTTCACACTTGCACTGCAAACACACTTATACCTGCTGTCTTAGCACAACTGAAATCTTTTATAAGGTCATAGCATGTCATTATGGAATACTATAATTAGATCCTAACTTACTAAGTGTAAAGGAATAAACAATACAGAACGAGCAGACAAAGACAAATGATTAAAAATAAGTCTTTAAAATTATAAAGTAAAAAACATTAAGCAGTGATCTTTAAAGATCCCTATGTATTTCAAAATAAACTGTTACTTCTATTTTGCTTTTAATTATTTGAGGGAAGAGGAGTTGTGGGTGAACTTATATAACACATTTCATCATCAAATGCAGTTAAGGCAGGAATTCAAACAGGACTCCAACATGGAGGTTGGAGCTGATGCACAGGCAGTGGAGGTGAAGCCTGCTCTCTTGTGTCACTAAGAACCACCAGCCCAGAAGTGGTGCCACCCATTCTTATCTGAACCCTTCCACATTAGCAATCCAATAAGAAAATGCATGACAAATTTGTCCACAGGACAATCGGCTTGGGCACTTTCTGGATTGAGTTTTCTTTTTCCTTGGTGACACTACCATGTGTCAAGTTGAAAGAGCTCTGGCAAGAACATGTGGTAAGCATTCATGACTGAGCCATCTCTGAGTCATCTGAGATTCGGGCTTTTAAAAAAATGGTTTTGTCCTTATTGCAATTGGTAATATGAGACCCTTTCAACCTGAATTTGTAGTTCTGGAGCGAGCAATGAAAGGGATATTCAGGTAAAGATAAAGAAGAAAAGATAAAGCATTTTCAAGGATAGGAAAGGGGAAGTTAAGAAGGTTTAAAAATTGTGGGGATATGCAGAGAAACTATTACAAGCCTAAAAAGGGAAGGCTGTTTGAACATCTCGGAGATACATGTTATAAGTCAGAGGGGATGACAACAAGCTACGGACAGGGAATATATGGAAAGGCAACTTGGGGATACTCAGGCCAACTGATGTGTTTTTAAGACGATTAAAAGAGAAGGAATATGTTCTACGGAGGTATGGTGAAGTATGGAGTACGGGGGTGTCTCAGAGGGCCTATGCCAAGGCATCCCTTCTCCTTGAGCGACTGGCCACAATATAGAATAGAGTTTATCCAGGGCATGAGGAAGGGAGTTAAGATGGTAGTAGAGGCAGAAAAAGGCAAAGAGAGAGTGAGTAGAGAAATAGAGGAGTAGAAGCTGACCATGAGCACATGGAGAGATGGGGGGTGGTGGGGGGGGTGGGGGGGCAAAGGAATGGGGAGAGAAGAGGGGAGGGAAGGGGGAGAGAAGAGGGGAGGGAAGCAGGGAAAGAGAGAGCAAGAGAGGAACAAGAGAGTGAGGAGGAGAAAGCAACCCCTTTTATAGTGGGTCAGGCCTACCTGGCTGTTGCCAGGTAACTGCGCTGTGGAGTTTTGACAGAATGCTAACACCAACTGTGCCCATAATAAGGAGGCAGCCAGCCACACAACCAAGTCTCATCCCCGGTTTACTATGTGAGCATCCCAGAAGCAAGACCTTAAATAGGGCCCTTCCTTCTGTGTCACCTGTTTCATGTTTGAGAAGGCAAATTTTGTGCTGTTTGTGTCATTAAAAATTACATAAAGGCATTCAGAAAACACAGCTTAGTAAATCAGATCACAAAATGTTCTGATGATCTAGTCCTGCGACCTGAGCTTCTTCACCACCTAGAACTGGATGACCAGATGATGGCTTGTGGAAAGGAGGCTGCGCAGGTCTTAGCTCACCAACAAAACAGCATTACCATCTTATGACTACAGCATAATAGTTTTTGCTCATTGCTTAGTGTATACTGATGTTTCTGTATTTCCGTTTGAGGTTTGGTGTATACACAATGTGTTGTTTTGTAAAGTTACAGTATATATTTGCAATGTGATTTGTAAAAGGAAATATAAATAAATTCTGAAAGCCTTAATTTTCTTTGTAAGCATACAGCAAAATATTTATTTTCTTAAATATTATGCTATTTTATTTTTGGACTTCAAAATATAAGTATTTCCCTCCCTAACATTTTACACACACATGCATGTGCACCATAATGAAAGAAATTAGAAAGAAAAGAAATTCTCTTAAGTCATGTGTAACTTAAGAAAGTTGGAAATTGCTGGGTGGTGGTGGTGCATGAATTTAATCCCAACACTTGGGAGGCAGAGGCAGACGGATTTCTGAGTTCAAGGCCAGCCTGGTCTACAGAGTGAGTTCCAGGACAGCTAGGGCTACACAGAGAACCCTATCTCGAAACACCCCCCCAAAAAAGAAAGTTAGAAATTACCAGAGCTAATATACATACTATGTATATATATATATATATATATGCCTAGGAACAAGGTAACTCCCTGGAATGCTTATATATATATGTGTGTATTATATATATAAATATTCCATAAATGCTTTCCACCAATCACTGGTATTATATTTAAGATTGATATCACTTTAAAAATACCACTATATTTTGGCATTTAACTACGTAGATATCTATCATACAGCTCCTAAAAAGCATTCTTTTCTGAGGTTTTGCCTTTCTAGTACATTAAGTACCTAAGAATATAAGATGCTCATGCCTCTCACTTCCCACATCTGGGTACCTGCTCTGAGAATCCTGACTGCCTCATGGAGACAGAGGATGCGGAAGCAGAAGCCTAGATCCAGACATAGTGCATAAGTTTGGCAAGCGTGGCTGAAAACTATGTGTAACAGGATAAATGACTGAAAGTTTTATGAGGAAACACTTATGCCCTTTTTATCTCTACACTTTCCCAAATATGTGGCATATATGCTTTGTCTCAAGATGACCAGGATTCTATATTTACTTTATATTTAAAGACATGAATGAAATCTACTCACTTTGACAGTGTTGGCAGTTGTTGTGCTCTCCTATTTTAACTGTGTTAAGTAACTGTGTCAAATAACTACATTAGCCAGGCAGTGATGGCGCACGCCTTTATTCCCAGCACTTGGGAGGCAGAGGCAGGCAGATTTCTGAGTTCAAGGCTAGCCTGGTCTACAGAGTTCCAGAGCTATATAGAGAAACCCTGTCTCGAAAAACCAAAACCAAAACAAAACAAAACAAAAAAATACATTAAGTAACTGTGTAATACTCCAAAATTAACTCATCAGCCCCTCCTGCCCAGGTACAAGATAACTTTCTGGGATGCTTAGGATTGTAGTTCTAGGAAATAACAAAGCTTCCTGGGGAAGTATGGTGGCCTATAGGTTTGTCCTTATAAACCCCTGCAACACATGGCACAGCAATTCCAGCTTGGGAATTCCAGAAAAGAGTCCTGAACAAAGTTCACCCCTTGGTCAGTACATAATATTTAAATTTACTTTAAATTTGGCCCGAATGGTAGGGTCTCTTTGGTTGTTTTTTGTTGTTGTTTTGGCAAATGACAGGATTAACAACTAACTTAGCATCTCCCTACTGCAAAGATTCATGGTTCCTGAAGAACAGAAAGTGCACTATGGAGTCATGGCAAGGGTATGATTTTTTCTTAGTTTATTTTATGTGTGTATTTTGCATTCAGGTAAGTTTGTATACTATTTTCATGCCTTGTTTACATAGGCCAAAAGAGAGCATCAGATCCCTTAGATAAAGATTTAGAGAGGCTGATAAGCTGCTAGGCAGTTGCTGGAATATGACGTTGGTCTCTTCGAAGACTAGCCAGTAATCATAACTGCTAAGGCTTCTGTCTATCCCCATGGCTAAAGTATTTTTTCTTAAGTACTTGGAATGTTTCCCA
>NW_022196891.1:6952930-7025256 GCF_008632895.1 Mastomys coucha
GTGCTGGGATTAAAGGCGTGCGCCACCACCACCCGGCTAATGGCACTCTCATTATTTGGTTATGCTTCCACAATATATACACCATTGTTTATATCTTCTTGAATATGTTTATATAATAATATTTAAAGCAAGGATTGATTCAATACTATAGAATGAATAGTGTATATGTGTGTGCATACATGAGAAATGCATGTAAGTTGTGTAGAGTTCATAAAGTCATTTTCTTTGCAAATACCTAGAAGTTGTTGCTCAGTGAGATAGTGTTGGTAATTGTTAGGGGATGAGGCTAGCTTGATTGCTCGTGCTGTGCACATAAAGAAATATTAAACTACTGGCTATGATATGGTTACATAATAATATCATTATAAGATGACAAAGTATAAGGTTGTTCTGTCTACCAAAGCTACATAAATAAGGACATGTTGAAGATAATCATTTGAGTAGGTGGTGACTTTCTCACAAATTAAAGTATGTTTTAATATTTTGATTCTAGTTTATAATGCTAAAATTAACTTTTGAGTTCCTTAAGTCCTAAAATTAAAAAAGAAAAGCAATAAAAAGGAGAATTTTCTACAGATTTTTCTCTGAATGTCAATATTCCTTAGATTAAAAGCATTATCTAATTAAATCATCTGGCATTCTTTTTTTAATCAAACATTTTTATTAGCCTTATAATTTTTAAATTTACCACAATAAGAGCATTTTGAGTCTACAAATACTAACAGGAGAACTAGTGATATTGCTCAGAAGGTAAAGAATCTTGCCACTAAGTCTGATAGCCTGACTTCTATCCCTGAAACCCAAATAGTAGAAAGAGAGGAAAACTTCTTCCAAAACATCCTTTGACTTCAAATATACACCAATGCATGCATCTATATGCATACACATGTTCATATGTACATATGTCAAGTAAATAAATATAAAACAAAATACACTGTCTACAGATTGTAAAGATTGTCCCTAATCACTTATTTTGTAATGTACCAAGTATAAGAAGGTAAATTATTTATTTTATTCTCCTCACGTAGGATAAAAGTTTTGAAGTGACTTACTACTGTAGCTTTGACAAATTATAGTATTTAGTATCTGAAAGTTATTTCACAGAAAATCCTTTTTATTTTTAATTTCAATTTCTCTCTTGAACTGACCTGATTTATTTTTCACAATAGATTTACAGAAATGACATAATAATTCAGTCTCAGAAACCCAGAATGGATAAAAGCTCTCATGCCTTGAAGAAGTATTCACATGGAAAACCTTGGCATTTCTGTCTGCCAATAGTACTTCTGCTATATTTTATCACTTAAATAGACAAAAAATTAAAAACCTGGGACCAAGTTAACCTGCCTTGGTTCACTGTATAATTAGATATATATTTTAAATAAATGAGCAAAGAGGCTAAAAATCATCTTCCATTCTAAATGTCTTATAGTAACTATAAACAGTGAATTATAAGACAAGCATATATTTCAAGCCTTACCTAATGCCAATATACTCACAATTTCTTTACAATTCACTATAAAACCATTTACTAGGAACATAGGATATTTCCTATATGTATTTTAATCTCTTGTTGTGCTATTTTATGTTCAATAACTTAAATAACAAGAATTATTTGTTGCTGGGCAGTGGTGGCGCACGCCTTTAATCCCAGCACTTGGGAGGCAGAGGCAGGAGGATTTCTGAGTTTAAGGCCAGCCTTGTGTACAGAGTGAGTTCCATGGCAGCCAAGGCTACACAGAGAAACCCTGTCTCAAAAAAACCAAAAAACAAAAAAAGACAGAGAGAGAGACAGAGAGACAGAGAGAGAGAGAGAGAGAGAGACAGAGACAGAGACAGAGAGATAGAGAGACAGAGAGAGAGAAAGAGAGAAAGACATAAGGCATCACATATGGCTTTAAAAAAAGAATTATTGGTTGATTTTTATATATTCACTTCTTTAGCTTCAATTAATATGCTTGATCAAATAAATGAATAATTCACAATTTCAATGACAGTAACTAAACAACAAAATGAGACGTATGGATCTAATTTCATAATCAGAAAGTCATTATGAGCCTACATCTGAAGAAAAGGAATAACAAGAGAACAAAGAGCTGGTATCTGCTGATTATTAAAGTTGTAGTGTCTGAAAGCAGGAGCTATGAGCAAAAGATCAAAATGAATTACTGTTTCTGTGGTCTATATCCAATGAACTATAGTCAATTAGTGTTTTTTCAATTCTTCATATTCCAACTCATAATCAGAATGAAATACAATTCATGTTAAATGTACTTTGGTACTAATTTACAAAAAAGAGAAAAAGGTAAGGACATTCATATTAAGATTCTAAATATTACCTAAAAACAGTATAACCTGTTACTGTTAAAGGTGAATAAATAAAATAACCTCTGGGTGATGTTGGCACATGCTTTTATTACCAGGACTCAGGAAGCAGAGGCAGGCAGATCACTATGATCAAAGGCAGCCTTATCTACACAGCAACTCCAGGACAGCCAAGGGTACACAGAGGAACCTTGTTTGGAAAAAACAAAGCAAAACAAAACAAAACAAAATACAATAACAAAATAAAATGAAACAAAAATCCAAAACCAAAAACAACAACAAAAACGAAAACAGTTGCAACAACATTCTTTAAATGGAAAATTTAGCTAGTAATACCTGGTCAGTAGCATTATAATTGTCTTTTCAAAAGTATCTGGTTTTTAAATGTATATAATTTTATTTCATATGCTATTAAGAATAAAAATGGAGGGCTGGAGAGATGGCTCAGCGGTTAAGAGTGCCGACTGCTCTTCCAAAGGTCATGAGTTCAAATCCTTACAACCACGTGGTGGCTCACAACCACCTGTAATGAGATCTGACACCCTCTTCTGGAGTGTCTGAAGACAGCTATAGTGTACTTACATATAATAAATAAATAAATAAATCTTTAAAAAAAATAAAAATGGAAGTGTATGCAAAAATTTATGAAGCATCCATGAAAAAAGCATAATGACACATTATTCTATAATAAACATATTTTATATTTAAAGATCATCATTTTCATTATACTGTGTGTTTTATTCAACCTTTAATTTTATTAAGCTAATAATATTATTAAGTAAGAGAAACTCAAACTTTAACAGTAAATGTATGGCAAGCTTTAAATACAATGAGCAGATAGTAACTTATAATAAGATAATCCACATACAAGTAATTACATGTAAATTTTTAATTTTACTCCTAGACATAAACACACGTCAGTCTCTATTTTCAAAATTATTTAATTGTTTACTAATTACAGTTATCAAGTTTTCAACTGGTCAATGAGGACTTACACGTTTCAGTCGCTGTGACACTCAAGTTGTACCAAGCACTGACCTCTCTGTCAAGCATGTTAGTGGTAATTATTGTTCCATTGCCATTGATATCAAACATTTTGCTTCCAGTTAGAGAATATCTGTACCAAGTAGAAAAGAGGTTATAACCAAATTGTAATATTTTACAACAATGTTATAAGGCATATCCATATTCAATGCTGAAAGAGAAAAATTTAACCTAATTCTTCACATAGAGAATGTAATGCTGAATAATTCAAATAAACTATATTTACATATTTAACACCATGCTCAATAAAAATGTTTAAAAACAGGCATGAAATAGCAAGTAATGAAAAAAGAGACCCTGAATTTAAAAGAAAACAGGAAGGTCACATGGGAGGAGGATTGGAAAGATGCAAGAAAACTGACAAATATTGTAGTTATATTATAATCTCTAAAATTAATGTAAATAGTTTTTGAAAACACAAAATTAAAAAGATTTTTGAAAGAGGAATTATAAATACAAATAGATGGTTCTCCTACCTATATCATGAGAGAATTTTAATAGTGAATGACTTGGTCAAAAGAATTGCTAGAGGAATGTTTCATATGAACCAAAGTACAGCAAGGTCAGGAATGAACTGTGTGCCTGTCAACCTGTTACTGTTTCTTTTAAATGTAAGCACTTTACTCAGTCATCTTCTCCTATTCTATTCTATACCATCACCATTGTTTCGATGAATAGGTTCTATCTAACACATATAAAATATACTTATCTATACATGTTTAATAAAGTAAACTACATTACATACTGTTGGATCATAATCAAAACAATGCATGATAAACACAGCCTTGGTGACCTTGAGAGATCTCCAAGAAAAATGGTTGAGGGCTTTTTACCTCAGATGCATTTTGTTCCCTGGATTATTCTTGAACATGACTCTGTGCCTTCAGTGTCAAACATTTAAATTTAATTTATAAGACATATATATATTCTTGTTGGATGTCAAATCATAGATATAGAACCCAATTTAGTGAAAATACATGCTGAGTGATTTCTTCAGTGTACCATGAATCTGGATATGACTTTCAGCCTGGCTTTTGCGCTTTCCCTCTTATAATCTACAGTGTGTGCCAGGCAATTGTACTTAAATTGATCTGTCCTGAGAATATTATGGGAAAAGGATGCTCTGCTACCATTCAGTATATGTAAACTGACTTTTATCTACGTGTTTTCTTGGTTTCCTTATGTATTTTCATATATTTGTGTATAAAAGTACATTAAAACTGAAGTAATATCATCTATCTATAGCATTGGAAGGAATCTGACCCATTCTTCCAGTTGCTCGGATCTCTAGCCTTGCAGACACAGGTCTGCCAAGGTCAGCAAAAATTGATGCGTACTCACACAATTCTTTTGTGATATAAACTTCAGATATTAGAAATCATGTAGATCTACTATCTGTTCATTTGGGTTAACATACTGATGATGAATTTCGTTTAGTTTTCTTGAAAAGTAGCACCCAGTATGTTTTGTCTGCTTGAGAATGATTAATTATAACAATTAAAGAAGAATAATACCTCAGGTCTAGCTACTTCCTTTGTACGAACACATTCTTGAGAACTTTCCACAAATGTATTTTAGATTTACAATAATTATGTGGCAGGGATGAGAATATTTTATACTTGAGTTGACAACTTTATAAAAATATTATCCTAATTTGAGGTTTGATGTTCTAAAGAAATTTAAATTATGAATTAGAGCGGATCATACTTTAGAGTTCAATTTTAGATTAATTCAATGTTAGGTATTTGAAACATTTTATTAAATATCTACAAGTGGTTGCATTTTTGATTAAATAGATTTTGCTTTAGAATTAAATGGTACTTTATAATGGTTTCTATTTTGTATTTCACATCTAATCCTGTTCCTCTAAAACACCATTCCAAATAAATCCTATTAGAAGTTTGAGATGAAGGTTTTTTTTTTTTCTTCACAGCTCAATAAGCATTTCCTAAAATTTAGGAAGAATAATCAAGACCAAATAAATTGATCCAGATTGCACATTAGAAAAAAAAACAACACAGAATTAGGGATTCTATTAGTTTAGTAAGTTGGTAGTTGTAGGTTCTTCGCCAAGGTTCTTTGTGACTTCACACACACTGAGTAACTGCCTAGCTTTCTAGGGTAAGACTTCATTTTCCTCTTGCTGAGTAGATTTTAGGTACAATCAAAGAGCTTTTGGTTACTACTAAAATATAGGCACTACTACAGAACCCCTATAGGTATCCTGACAAGCTCATTGTTGGGGTGACCACATATATGTATAGTTTTGACCCCTCATCAAGTAAACTTCTCTTTGGCACACACATTGACTTTTACAGAAAATCACAACCAATTGAACCCCAGAGTTGTGGAAGCAAGTCCCAATGCCTACTACATTGGGAAAACTGTCCTGTACACCAATTGCTAATAACATATTTCTCAAAATAGGGCTGAAAGATTGTAGAAGAGGATGAGGCAGACTTTTGTGATAATTTGTTTTCTAGTAACGTCAGAAGCTACAACCATGAAATATCAACATGACTGCTTAAACATAAGATGAAAGAGTAAAACACCTACAGGCATGCCAAAGTAGATGAGAGAAAGGTGAGTTTCAACCATACAGAAAGTATCTCAGGTTTCTTAAAAAATACTGAGATTTGGAAAATAATCTTCCTCAGGTAGAATCACACCAATTGGTTATGAAATGACAGTCAACCATGAAAATAATACAATCTTGGCAAGAATACCATGAAAGTGTTGTTTATTTTTTTTACAGTATCACATTAATCATGCATACTGACCCTGTCTTGCTAACAGTGACTGTATGCATACTTGATCACACGATTAGTGCAGTGTCCAGCAGTTTCTCCACCAGACGAGTCTTTCCATGCTTTTCTCTTGATAACATTTTGAAACAATCTAATTTTTCTTCAAACATTCACCTGCCAGTTTTCCAAACCACAAGTCATTAAAACCAGGACTTGCCAGTTTATTGGACTTAATGTTTACTTCTATCCTTTATTTTTTTCATTATCAAAATTACCATATTTCTATAAATAATGACATGCCTCTTTATACATATTGGTTCCAATTCATAAATAAGTTTTCCAAGTGATCATATGTATGTATATGTATATGATGTATGATATGAAATATATATATATATATTATCCTGGAGAGGAATTCATTCGAATGATGAGGGAAGATCATGCTAAGAAGGCATTGAAAATTAATTAGACTCAAAGTGCCTACACAACACAACTCTATATCCTTCCTCTGAGACTCCTATATCTGCTCTGTGCTCTTTTCTTTAATTTTTACATCTATTTATTGATACAAATATTTATTTTATTATTATTTGAGTATGTGTGTGTGTGTATGTGTGTGTGTATGTGTGTGTCTGTGTGTGTGTGTGTGTATATGTGTGTGTCTGAGTGTCTGTGTGTATGTGTGTGAGTGTGTGTGTGTGTGTGTGTGTGTGTGTGTGTGTGTGTGTGTAACATGCCTGCAAACCTGAGAATGACACAGTATGTTTCTGGAGTTATAGCACTAATTTTCATGGGCAAGAACTTTCTACCAGGAAATGAAGTTAATGAATTCATCGTCAGCTTGGCAAAAAAGTTGATTTTCTACTTTGGCCCACTCACCCATTTCTAAATACTTAATCCTTTAACCCTAGTATATAGGTAGAGTATACATTATATACCATAAACTTTGCAAGAATTGACCAAAAACAATGTTAGGGAAACAACCATGGAACAATTGAGTCTGTAGAATACATTACGCAGATTTACATTTTTTTTTCTATGACAAAGTCTTATATACTCAAGGCTATACCTGGCATCATTACAATGGTGAATTCTTTCTTTGGAGATAATAAGTGAAAAGTGATATAAAGAGCCAAGAGGCACAGACCTCAGAAGTGACTGAGGAGATGGGACAGGATTCTTTCTACCTCCATCTATACTTAGGAGGAACAGCAGATCCACAGCCCTCTCTGCACTTTCCTGCAAGCTGAGAGCATTTCTCTAGGGTGTACTCTGACTGCAGGACTCAAGATGAATGGCTGATCCACAGCCCTCTGCTCACAGGTCTTACCAGAGGAGAGCTGATCTCCCAGAAGTGACAGGTGGTTTACAGACCCACAGGAGGAACAATCTCCAGCCAGAGACAGTAAGAACATCTAACACCAGAGATCAACAGATGACAAAAGGCAAATGCAAGAATCTTACCAACAGAAACCAAGACTATTTGGCATCATCAGAACATAGTACTCCCACCACAGCAAGTCCTGGATATCTCAACACACCTGAAAAGCAAGATTTGGATCTAAAATCATATCTCCTTATGATGATGAGGAATTTAAGAAGGACATGAATAATCCCCTTAAAGAAATACAGGAGAACACAGGTAAACAGGTACAAGCCCTTAAAGAGGAAACACAAAAAATACTTAAAAGAATTACAGGTGAACATGAGTAGACAAGTAGAAGCCCTTAAATTGGAAATCCCTTAAACAATTACAGGAAAGTACAACCAAACAGGTGAAGAATTTGAACAAAATCATCCAGGACATAAAAATGGAAGTAGAAACAGTTAAGAGAGACAACACAAAGAGAGACAACTCTGGAGATAGAAATCCTAGGAAAGAAGTCAGAAACTATAGATGCAAGCATCACCAACAGAATACAAAGAGATAGAAGAGAGAATCTCAGGTGCAGAAAATATCATAGAAAACATTGACACAGAGTCAAAGAAAATGCAAAATGCAAAAAGTTCTTAACATAAAACATCCAGAAAATCCAGGACACAATGAGAAGACCAAACCTAAGGATAATAGGTATAGAAGAGAGTGAAGATTCCAAATTTAAAGGGACAGTAAATATCTTCAACAAAATTATAGAAGAAAACTTCCCTAACCTAAAGAATGAGGTGCCCTTGAACATACAAGAAGCCTATAGAACCCCAAATAGACTGGACCAAAAAAGAAATTCCTCCTGATACATAATAGTCAAAACACCAAAATGCACAATACAAAGAAAGAATATTAAAAGCAGTGAGGGAAAATGGTCAAGTAAAATATAAAGGCCGACCTATAAGAATTACACCAGACTTCTCGCCAGAGACTATGAAAGCCAGAAGATCCTGGGCTGATGTCACACACCATAGTAGGACACATATGCCAGCCCAAGCCACTATACCCAGTAAAACTCTCAATCACCACAGATGGAGAAAGCAAAGAACTCCATGAAAAATAACAAATTTACACAGTATCTTTTCACAAATCCAGCCCTTCAAAGGATAAGTGGAAAACTCCAACACAAGGAAAGAACCTACATCCTAGAAAAAGCAGGAAAGTAATCTTCCAATAAAACTAAAGGAAGAGAGCCACATGAACAGAATTCCAACTCTAACAACAAAAATAATGGGAAGCAACAATTTCTTTTCCCTAATATCTATTAATATCAATGGATTCAATTCTCCAATAAAAAGACATAGACTATCAGACTGGATACATAAACAGGACTCAGCATTTTGTTGCATACAGAAAACCCACCTCAGTGACAAAGACAGACACTACCTCAGAATAAAAGGCAGAGAAATAATTTTCCAAGCTAATGGTCCCAAGATACAAGCTGGAGCAGCCATCTTAATATTGAATGAAACGGACTTTCAACCTAAAGTGACCAAAAAAAAGGGACACTTCATACTCATCAAAAGTATGATCTACCAAGATGAACTCTCAATTCTGAACCTCCATGCTCCAAATGCAAGGGAATCTACATTCATAAAGGAAACTTTACTAAAGCTCAAAGCACACATTGCACCACACACAATAATAGTGGGAGATTTCAACACCCCTCTCTGCAATGGACAGATCATAGAAACAGAAACTAAGCAAAGACACAGTGAGACTAACAAGTTATTAAACAGGTGGACTATCAGATATCTATAGAACTTTTATCCTAAAACAAAAGGATATATATTCTTCTCAGTACCTCATGGTACCTTCTCCAAAATTGGTCGTATAATTGGTCACAAATCAGGCCTCAACAGATATAAGAAGACTGAAATCATGCCTAGCATCCTATCAGATCACCATGTACTAAAGTTGTTCCTCAATTACAAAATAAACAATAGAAAACCCTTATACAAGTGGAAGTTCAACAATACTCTATTCAATAACTTGGACAAGGAAGAAATAAAGAAAGAAATTAAAGACTTTCTAGAGTTTAATGAAAATGAAGCCAAAACATATCCAACCTTATGGGATACAATGAAAGCAGTCTTAAGAGGAAAACTCATAGCTTTAAGTGCCTCCAGAAAGAAACTGGAAAGAGCATAAACCAGCAATTTGACAGCACATTTGAAAGCTCTAGAACAAAAAGAAGCAAATTCACCCAAGAGGAGTCAAAGGCAGGAAATAATCAAACTCAGGGCTGAAATAAACCAAATAGAAACAAAAAGAGCTATAGAAAGAATCAACCAAACCAGGAGCTGGTTCTTTGAAAAAAATCAACAAAATAGATAAACCTTTAGCCAGACTAACTAGAGGGCAAAGAGATGGTATCCTAATTAGGAAGATCAGAAATGAAAAGGGAGACATAACAACAGACACTGAGGAAATCCAAAAATTCACGAGATCCTACTACAAAAGCCTATACTCAACAAAACTGGAAAACCTAGATGAAATGGACAATTTTCCAGACAGCGACCATGTACCAATGTTAAATCAAGATCAGATAAGTGATCTAAACAGTCCCATATCTGCTAATGAAACAGAAATAGTCATTAATAGTCTCCCAACCAAAAAAAAAAAAAAAAAGCCCAGGACAAGATGGATTTAGTGCACAGTTTTAACAGACCTTCAAAGAAGACCTAAAATCAATACTCCTCAAACTATTCCATAAAATAGAAAAAGAAGGTACTCTACCCAATTTGTTCTATGAAGCCACAATTACTCTTATACCTAAACCACACAAAGACCTAACAAAGAAAGACATCTTCAGACCAATTTCCCTTATGAATATCAATGCAAAAATACTCAATAAAATTCTTGCAAACTGAATCTAAGACCACATCAAAATGATCACCCATCATGATCAAGTAGGCTTCATCCCAGGGTTGCAGGGATGGTTCAATATATGGAAATCCATCAAGGTAATTCACTATATAAACAAACTCAAAGACAGCAAACATATGATCATCTCATTAGATGAAAACATTTGACAAAATCCAACATCCATTCTTGATAAAAGTCTTGGAAAGATCAGGAATTCAATGCCTATACTTAAACATAGTGAAAGCAATATACAGCACACCAGTAGGCAACATCAAACTAAATGGAAAGAAACTTGAAGCAATCCCACTAAATTCAGGGACTAGACAAGGCTGCCCACTCTATCCCTACCTATTCAATATTGTACTTCAAGTCCTAGCCAGAGCAATTAGTCAACAAAAGGAAATCAAAGGGATACGAATTAGAAAGGGAGAAGTCAAATTATCACTATTTGCTGATGATATGATTGTATACTGAAGGAAGACTGTTATACCTGGGAGTCCTTCCCATATTACAGTATACCACTAATACAGAAATAGAGGTTCACAGCCACCCATTGGACTGAGTACAGGATCTCCAATGGAGGAGCTAGAGAAAGGCCCCAAGGAGCTGAAGGGTTTGCAGGCCCTTAGGACAAACGACAATATGAACTAACTAGTACCCTCAGAGCTCCCAGGGACTAAACCACCAACCAAAGAGCACACATGGTGTGACTTATGGCTCCAGCAACATATGTATAGCAGAGGATGGCCAAGTCGGTCATCAAGGGCAGGAGAGGCCCTTGGTGCTGTGAAGGTTCTATGCCCCAGTGTAGGGGAATGGCAGGGCCCGGAAGCCAGAGTAGGTGGGTCGGTGAGCAGGGGGAGGCAAGAGGGAACAGGGTTGTTTTTTGTTTTTTGTTTGTTTGTTTGTTTTATTTTATTTTATTTTATTTTGGAGGGTAAACTGGCAAAGGAAATACCACATGACATGTAAATAAAGAAAATATCTAATAAAAAAAGTAAAAAAAGTGTTATAAAATTATAAAATTCTTCAAGGAAGTTTTCATGTAAATCATATATATATATGATACAGAATATATTAAATCAATTTATTGAAATATAATCTCATCTAAAATATACTCTCATGCAGTGCAGCTATGTCTTTCAAGTCTGTCACGCAGAGCAAGCCCTTGTCTTCTTTGACTTCTGGAGTCCTGAGAATCATAACTATCCCATGGTTTTCACAAGCAACCCTTCAGTACCTGAGTACATGGTACATGACAGTCTTTTCCCTGTGTACCTCAGAGTTCTTAAATGTCTGCAGTTATTTTGTAATTAGGTCTACCCTTGGTTTTATCTCTACTGTAACTGTCCCAACAATATCCTATTCTTTAAAAAATGGGTGTTATCACTCAACATGTCTTTGGAGATAATTCTTAGCACAGATAAAGCAGTCAAATGTCTTATCAAGGAGATTTTATATAGTTGTTTAAGTGCAATGATCTTTTGTTAATCCCTTCTGATAAGCTCCTTATAATCACAAGTTTTTGTGCAAATCATGACATAAAGTATTTAGAATACAGAAAGCCTAGACAGAATTTCTAGTGCTAGGTTTTATTGGACTTGTGAAAAATAACAAATCATAACCTTGGTCCCAGTTAACAGATAATTAGAATTTTATCAATAAACATGCATTTTAAGGCAACATCCTAAGGAAAGATTTTTTTTCTTTTTTTAAGGAAATAATGTATAAGTTTATCTGAAGACCACACAAGTACTCTGGTTCTAAGCTGTGCATCCAAAGAGTAAAAGAGTTCTCAGCATTTGTAATCAATATGTACAAGATTACAAAGTTCTCTGGATAGTGGGCTGTGGAAAGTTAGTGGGAAAGGAAAATCAGTGAAAGCAAATATGTAAAATATTGGATTTTATATTCATTTAGATTTCACTTCCTATTTTGGCAAAATAACCACAACTTCACAACTAAAACTCAGCGTTTTTTAATAATTAGGAAATATTTGTTTCTCAATTACACAGAAATTTATTGCACCCATTTCCTTAAGTCCCTTTATTTCTTTATTCCTAGAATTGTTTGAATTTTTAAAAAATCATTTTAATTATTATTCATATAAGTGAAATATGGATTGCCATAATTTGTGGTATGAAGTGGTATATTTAAGATTTTCTATTCCCTCATATCTATTCCCTGTTAGAGGGGTTAGCAAGATAGCTCGGTTGATTAAGGCTTTTGTCACCAAAGTGAAAATCTAATTTTAATATCTTGGGTTCACATTGGAAAAGAATAGAGCCATTCCCCAGAAGTTTTTATCTGTCCTCCAAACACATCTACCAGGAGCAAGCTCACATGTACATACACACATTTGCACGCACACACTCACACACATGGGTATTGTGTTGTATTTTAGGTCAGGATTGCTTATTATATATTTCCACATTGACTTTTTCAAAGCATTTTGAAAAACATTTAAGCTATTTATACTTATTTATTCCATTGACACAAATCTGTTAAGTACTATATTGAGAAATACAGTTTACAAAAGCCTTATTTTACATTTTCAATAAATATTATTTCATTCAAACTTATCATTCATTCATTAACAAAATTTTAATGTTCATACCTAAATACTTGCCTCAGAGGAGATTGTCTACGATCTGGGTCTATGGCAGAAACTGTCCCTACAATTGTTCCATATGGCTTTCCTTCAGGAATTTCAAATACATAATATGGTAAGGGGAAAACAGGAGGTTCATCTTCATCTTCTACTTGAACTTTAATGTAGGTTGTGGAGGCATTAACATGGGCAGGTGCAAGCTCTTCATCAACATGGCAGTTTTTAACTTTAGCTCTAATGCCATAGTGGCTTTGATGCTCAAAATCAACTTTCTACAAAAAAATGCAGTATGTTGAGAAGAAATGATATCAGTGAAACAAGGTTTAACGTATAAAAAGAAAACATTAACTTATTCATGTTTTAATTATTTTAATCTAGGTTTGATTTTAATATATGCAAGTTCATCTCCTATAATCATTACTCAGGAATAAAAACTAGAGCTTATTTATAACTCTACTATATTTGAAATAACTATAATTTACTTCTGTAATAAAATTATAAATTTATGAGCTTAAATGTTTTAGAAAATTGAGAATTAATGTTTTGTTAATTAAGGTATTTTTTCCAAATTACTCTTCACTTGAAATATTTTAAATTTGAACATGCAAATTAAAAAGTACTTTATAGCAGGGCAGTGGTGGCACACGCCTTTAATCCCAGCACTTGGGAGGTAGAGGCAGGTAGATTTCTGAGTTCGAGGCCAGCCTGGTCTACAGAGTGAGTTCAAGGATAGTCAGGGCTACAAAGAGAAACCTTGTCTCGAAAAAACAAACAAACAAACAAACAAACAAAAAGTACTTTATAAAACTATATCACTCATATCTAAATTAATTACATTTCCAATCTACATATCATGATCTCTTCAGTTAAACTATTAGTGAAGCAAAATATAACCAACAACCATAAATAATCATATACATTTATTTAGATTTTTCACTACTCATTAAAATAAATAATTTAAATGGATGTACCTTTTTAAGTATAACTATCCCTTCTTGGGTCTCATTGTCTATGATTATGTCAAATGTTTTTGAATCATCTTCAATGCTGTACTCCATCTCTGCATTTTCTCCTATGTCATCATCGTATGCCATAATTTTCCCTATAGATGTTCCACTGGGTGCGGATTCAGATATAGTGAAGCGGTAGAAACCTTTAACAAGCAAAATTCCAGATATTTTGGATAAATTTTTAGCACATGAAACTTGTAATTTTAGCATATTGTATTTGTAGTCTCTAGGAAAACCATGCCTTTTTTGCTAGCTAATATTTTTATATCTTAATATTTCTATCTCTTAGATTTGTACATATAAAACTAATAAATATGTTTAACATTATTCATAGCATGTGCTGAAATACAGAAATATTCTTTCATGTCAATATTCTAAAATGATAATTTGTAAGGTCCAAAGCGTCCTTCACACTGAAATTATTTAAAGAGATATTAATTCTTTTATGACATTCCTCAAATCATTTTACAGATTTCCTTTGGAAATTTTGCATTGTTTTAAACATAAAAGAAATACTAGTTAAATATTACTGATATTCTACCACTTTATTTTTATAGCAAAAGTAACAATTTGTGTCCTAGAATGTCTTTCAGTTGAAAAAACATGTATGATTGCAGAAAGTAAAAATAGTGACTTGCTATTATACATGTAAAAGTAGTTTATGGGAAAAAAAATTTAAAAAATTAAAAAAAAAAAAAAGAAAAAAAGTAGCTTATGGGAATTGAGCAACAGATCAATGGTTAATTGCACGGACCACTCTTCAGAGGACCCAAGCTCTATTCTCAGAACCTATCTTTTCTCAGGTGCCACACAAATAACTACAACCCATGTGCTAGGGATCGGAATGCTGTCTTTTACCATACACCTATACGGTATAGTCAGACACATACCACTAAATAAAAATAAGTCATGAAAATGATACAAACATTAATCTTTGGACTTACATATTACTGAGTTTATATTAAGCTACTCTTTTCAAAACTAGAAATTACCAAAGTATTTCCTTCTTCAACATTTTTTTTCTATTCAGCTCACCTTTTATTTTTTAAATGTTGTTTCAACATAGACTTCTTTCAAAGTCATGTTCTAAGCTTTTCTGATGATATGAGATGTAATGTGCATATAGATTCTCTCTTTAGTTTATGGTCTTCAAAGGGAAGCAGGCAATCACCATGATATCGGTAAGTGGGAAGGTGATACTGTAGTAGGATTGTTTTACATTTTTGCTAGTGTAAGATGTACTCATAGTTGAAAAGACTTTGGGATATGGACTGAAATTAGTGATATTTTAGGAAATAAAATACTAGAATATCAAAAAAATCAAAGTGTTCTAAGGACAGAGCAGAGGACAAATGGGAGAGTTTGATTCATGTCCTCATGGACAGGACGATAAAGACAGATCCTCCTTAAGCATTACTTGAAATTAGTTTGTACCATTGATTTGACTATTTCCCATAAGATGAAACACTATGGTGGGGATATCTGCTGTGCATCTATCAATTTCACTAAAGCTATCTGGAATAGAGAAAAGTAGATCCATGATACAAGCACAAAAATTAGATGTGAACTCATTATGATAAGAGGAGAGATGAAGGTAGTGATGTGAAACAAGAGCAGAGAACTGAACTAGTGGGACACTCTTAAGCATTTTAAAGGAAAAATCAAGAGAATTCTCAGACTATTCAAGTTTTGGTGTAAGAAATAAAACATGAAAACAAATGGCTAAAACCTTTCAACAAAACTATTTTCCATTATCAAATGATAATGAGTTGTATACCTAAATGTCTGGATTTTAAGTATTCATCTGTATGCATGTATGAAGCCTTTGTGTCTCCATATTTATGTGTGTATGAGTATTTGTGTGGGTGGGTGGATGGTTTAAATGTGTGAGTGTGTATATGGTGTGCATGTGATGTGTGTGTTTCTTTGTGTTATGTCTGTGTATATAGTTTGCACTATATAGTTATGTATATAGTTATGTCTCTGTATATAGTTTGCTAACAGACTGTTAAAAACAAGAACTATCATGAAATTTGTTGTATCAATCATCAATTCAGACAAAGTAAGAAATTTCACTTGAAATCTATTTGGCACAGTATGCTATGAACTAAATCACTAATTTTGCATGCAGTGTAGTGCTTGACTTGATTAATTCATTAAGACTGATGTCAATCATTTCAGACAGTAAGATTTCTGCATGAGAACTATGATACTTGAAGTTGTTATTAATTGGAATGAGAAATACCTAACCACAAGAAATTCAAGGGATAGGTGAGACTATAGCAGGAACTTTTCAAAATATACCACATCTTAAAACTGTGCGGCATATATAAAGGAAGAAATTCCACTTTAGTACCACCCGTGTTATATATGCTATATCTGTCTTTTTAAATTACTGACGGATGTCATTATGAAGTATATAACACTCTTCTGTTAGGCTAAATGATTTAATACTTCTGTGATTGGCAAGTATTGGCTGAGTAGGATTATTTCTGTAATCATTAGAGAAGGAAAGTTTTGTACATGCTTACACATTAAACTCTACTATAACTATAAATCCACTAAAACCCATGAGTACTGGCAAGGATGAAAGTTCAACTTTTCCACATATACTGATTGGATAGGATGCATAAACAACTAGGTAAAGTGCCACCCTGTCAATGAAGGTGCTACTAGATAGGGAGAATTGCAATTGCAAGAGGAAACATTTCCCAGAAATGTGAAACATGGGCAGCAGAAGTACAGACAATTAAAAGGTAGATTTACCAGATACTATATCTCATGATTCTTCTCTGTACTTGGAAAACTGAGGCAAAACAATTGACATGAGTTGGGAATCATTGGGCCCTACAGACTGAGACCAGACCTTAAAAATGCATAAACACAACAAAATAATAACAACAAAAAATAAACAAAAGTGACAAAATAAAAACAGCTTATCAAAATATTTAACTATTTTTTTTCTTAGGAGTAGACATACATAAAATAAATAGAAATAAAAGTATAGAGACTTGCAGTAATTTAGAAAGCCTCTTTTATAAAAAATGTTGAAGATTAAATGTAGAGTACTATTTGAGGAACATTATCTGAGCCCATTTACATAAATAAGGCAGAAAGGAATGATGCGTGCAGTTGACTGGGATGGTGATATTGGAATTTTAGAAGGCATTTCAGTTTAATTAACCATTCTCCTACTTTAATATTGTATGCTGCACATGTTTGTGAGAAAATAAAACCACAAGTCAAATGAGTAGTAGAATTGCCTTTTTTGTAGCTTCAAATAAATTTTTCTTTTTTTTTTTTTTAATTTTATTTTAAATTTTTATTTTTTTTTATTTTAGATATTTCCACCAACCAAGGACTGCACATAGAGGGGTCTGATTGTTCAGGCAGCATGTGTATGGTAGAGGATTGCAAATTCGATCATCAATAGGAGGAGAGGAGCTCGGCCCTGTGAAGGTTCTGTGCCCCAGTGTAGGGGAATGCCAGGGCCAGAAAGTGGGAGAGGGCAAGGTGGCAGGCATGGGGAGGGGGAGGCAACAGGGGTTTGTTTTTGTTGTTTTTGTTTGTTTCTTTGTTTTTTGGAGGGGAAACTGGGAATGGAGAAATTCACATGTAATATTTAACTCTATTAAAACTGGAAGCCAAACAGAATGACAGTGTCATTTCAGCATATCTATAATGAAAATCCAAAAATTGTGCTATGGTTGATGAACATATCTACTATTCTCCTCATCCTGTGGTTTTTATAATAATTGATAATTGTTCATGTTTTAAAAAATACTTTTAAAATCTATTTTTGTTCCTACGTTATGACTACCTGAAAATTTCTCATGATTTGATGTACACAATAAATGATTAGAGCAAATGTAACATTTTCTTCCTGCAAGAACAAAAACTAAAATTACTTGTTAAATTATTATTACAGATGCAAAAAAGAATACTTCCACAAAGGTATTCATCCCAATTCCCTGTGAGTTTGTGAATGCGTTTCTTGAAATAACAAAAGGAGTCAAACTTGCAGATAGAATTAAACTGCTAATAAGGTGGCCTTGACACAGAGAATTTACCTTGAATCATTTAGTTCTCTACTCTAATCATGAGAAACCATCAAAGTGGAAATAGAGGCAAAAATATTTTGCATAGATGTTTAAATGTGAGAAATATTTAGTTTACTAGATGCTGATGAGATGTTTGGTCAGTCAAGAATTATCAGGCAACCTTTGGATTTATGATTGATGCCCAGTTAACAGCCATTAAAGGAAACTCTGTCTAATACTAGCTACACAAACACTAGAACAATGTTAACAGTCTACTAAAGAATGAAGAAGCTTGTGCCCAAGGGATATAGGAAATGTCCGGGGAATTTTGATTGTAGCCTAGTGAGCCCACACTAAAGATTTTTAAAACAATAGATAAGTCATCAACTTGTGGGAATTTGTCACTGCAGCAGTAGAGCACAGATATATTACTTTTCTCTGATGTTTTCACGTTAGAACAACTCGACTGTTTAAAATAGCACATTTATTTTATGTAATTTTAAGCTGCATATTCACATGATATAAACTAAAATGGAAATTCAAGTTACTCCCTACTTACTTTCTTTGAATATTGGCTTGTTATCGTTGATATCTGACAGCTTAATTGATACGGTTGCTGTTCCTGACAGGGCTCCAGGCTGACCAAGCATGTCCCTGGCTTGAATAATTACACAGTATGTGTCTTGCAACTCTCGATCCATTTTAGAAGATATTCTTATGACTCCTTTTAAAAATAAATAATAAAATTCCAGTTATTATTTCTTATGACCTTTTTCTAGCTGACATCTTAAGCATCCCATAATGTAACACTCTTTCTGATATGTGCTAGCTACAAACATAGAGATCTGCAGCAATTGTAAAATTCAACACTTATTTGATAGGACTGTTACCATATTACTAAAGAAGACTGTAAACTTAATACAATAGTATAGCAATTTCAATCTAAGTATCTCAGGAGCCTCCTTTTTTCCCAATTAAAGAGTGAATGTTTGTCTTTTATATTTTCTCCATAACTCAGGAGGCCAGTCTATTCTTTACTTCAATTTGGCCCAGACTTAGATCATCCTCCTGGATTCAGCAAAATGTTCCTTTACAAGAAATCTAAAGTTACCCTTACTTTTTCTTTCTCATTTGAATCTTTATGTTCACTTGGGAATTCTTGACTAATTAAGTATATGTATTCATTGATATCCCCATGTTTATTAGACAGTTCTAAGTTCTATGATAAAACAGCCCATGTTTATAATTTTTTAATTGTTCTTACTATATAAGAGGACATAGGGTCAAGCCTGAAAAATCTTTTATGTGGTGAAATGCCTAGTATAGATGCTTGCTTATCCATGTTCCCTGCTGCTCTAGTCATAATTAACAGAACTTAGAAGTGTCATCCATTGACTGATGGTAATGAAAATGTGGTACATTTATACAATGCAACATTACTTAGCTCTTTGGAGAAAAACAGGTGGACTTGGGAAAAAAGTTCTAGGTTAAGTATCCAGACCTAAAAATACAAATACCATATGCTGTTTATTATATGTGGATGTTAGATTTTAAGCTTTCAATGTGAACATTACAATAAAAATAAGCACAGAGTTTAGGTACCTAGTAAAGTGCTATTGTGGAGAAGAGGATTTCTCAAGGAAGGGGAAAGGATACGCAATATTGTGGAGATATGAATGAAAGACTAGAACAAGTTGAATAAGAAGGTAATGTTAGAGAAGAACAAAGGGCAGCACATAGGAAGCTATAACTAACACCAAACATCATTTGAAAGCCACAGGGAAGATAACCACCCTAGAAGCTTCCTAAAACACAGACATATATCAAAAGAATCTAAATGGAGGCACCTTGTAACAGAAGAAACATTGCTTCAAGTAAAATCTTCAATGGTGGGATCATATTATATCTTTATGTGGTGTAGTTAAAACTAGGAGCCAAACAGCTATTACAAAATCAATGAATTCATTAAATTATTAGGCAAATGGATTGAACTAGAAAATATCCTGATTGAGGTAACCCAATCACAAAAGAACACACATGGTATCCACTCACTGGTAAGTGGATATAAGCGCAAAAGCTCAGAATATCCAAGATACAATTCACAGACCACATGAAGCTCAAGAAGAAGGAAGACTAAAGTGTAGATGCTTTGATCCTTCTTAGAAGGGAAAACAAAATATTCATGGAAGCAAGTATGGGGACAAAGTGTGGAGCAGAGATTGAAGGAAAGGCCATCCAATGATTGCCCCACCTGGGCACCCATCCCATATACAGTCACCAAGTGCAGACACTATTGTGAATGCCAAAAAGTGCATGCTGACAGGATCCTGATATAGGTGTCTCTGAGATGCTCTTCCAGAGCCTGACAAATACACAGTCAGATGTTCGTAGCCAACCATTGGATTGAGTGTGGAGTCCCCAATGGAGGAGTTAAAGGACTGTAGGAGCTGAAGGGATTTGCAACCCCCAAAGGAAAAACAACAGTATCAACCAACCAGACCACCCCCAGGGCTCCCAAGGACTAAACCACCAACCAAAGAGTATGCATGGAGGGACCCATGGCTCCAACTGCATATGTAGCAGAGGACGGCCTTGTGGAGCATCAATGGGAGGAGAGGCCCTTGGCCCTAAGAAGGCTTGATGACTCAATATTGGAGAATACCAGGTTGGAGAGGTAAGAGTTAGTGGGTGGGTAGGGGAACACCCTCATAGAAGCAAGGAGAAGTGGGTTAAGGGGCTAGTACGGAGAAAGGGGATAGATAACATTTGGAATGTAAATAAAGAAAATATCTAATTTAAAAAAAAAGCTACTTTGAAATAGAAAAAAAAGAAATTAAGGACAGAAACAGAAATATAAAAGTATAAAATGGCCTTGTTTCAAATATAAAGACAGAAGTGTGCAAAATAACAGTTGTGTTGTAATGGACTTCCTTAGAATCTGACGCCATATACATTTAATATTATACAGTAAATTAGGTATCTGGTCAGGAATGCAAATGCATCTTTTTGGTTTTTAGCTTCATGCTCCTGATATTTAATGAAGGTGTGACATTTAAATGTGCTTTTCTGTCTTTTGCTATATGATGTCTGGTCAGTTTCCTGTAATATTTACTTCCTATATTTTTACAGTTCTTTGCTCTTTTTTAGCCCTGATAGATTTATAAGATTTGCTGCATATATATTTTTATCACACATACATATATTCTATAAGATATATAAGGAAAATCCAATCTCTGAATCATAAAATGTGCCAGTGAATTTAAATTTAAATATTGGTGAATCCCATTACGTTGAAACCTGACATCTCCTGTAGAACATGCTTTCAGTCAGATGAATTGTGCTCACATTTTTCCTCCTGAGAATCACAAAATAGTATATTATTATTTTTAATTCACATACCTGTCGTTGGCTCAACAGAAAAGTATGGTTGGCCTCTTTCTAAGTTGTATAGGATGCGAGCATGATAGCCAGTTGAAGGATCATCGGCGTCATTGGCTGTCACCTTGATGACAAATGTTCCTAAGGAAAACAAATATGTATTAACAGTAACTTAGATTTAGGTCTTACACAACAATAAATCCCATTCTATAAAACAAACAACATGATCATGTTAAAGAAAATCATATTGTTCTTCCCATTTCAAGGGACAAATTAGTGGGTAGCATACAAAAAAGACAATATACCTGTATCAATAGACTTCATTCCCTTAAGTTCTGGGGACAGTAAACATGCATTTTTGTAAAATGAGCTAGTTGTTTATTTTTTATGATTTTTCTAAGATGTGTGATGAGTGGAGGAACTTGAAAATATTATCAAATGTATTAAAACATTCTGTAGCTGAAGTAAATAATGTTGAAAAGCATTTTTAAATTTTATAGTAATGAGTTTTAAGAAGTATCAATTGACAAAAAGTACATTGATTAAATATTCCTAAATTTCTTTGTAAATATCTACTTGATTTAATTTTTTTAAAAACAGTAGACACATAAGTATTTTTATTAAAATTCAATATATAGATATAATTAATTTGACATATATAATAAACATTAAGAGATACGAAATAAGTATTTCAAAGAACTGAACTTGTCTTTTTGTTTCTATTAACATAGATCTTCAAATCATGATCCTTGTGAAAAATCATTTTTTGAAGTACTATATACTTTATAAATATCAATGACAAGACGAGCACAAAGTTAAGTAGACTTTTCAGGTCTCTTCACAGGTAGCTTCATAAAATCACCCAGAAATCCATATCATAAATGTCCCAGGTATCTTAACTCCTGAAAGTGAATACTGTGGCTTGGATTAGTTTGTTTTGTTTCTTTTTTGTCTTAGTATATTGTTTTTTAACATTATTGAACAGAGTATGATATTTTATAGCAGATAGCTATTAATATAATTGTTAGCCAATAATATCTCAACATAGTTAAAAATCATGGTACAATAAAATGTTTGAAAAGAAAGTGCTTCAACCATCACTTGAAAATCTTAACCATCCCAGCTGTTCAACATGCAGACAAAGTAACTTTATGTGGTTTTAAAAAACATGCATCTAATGTAGTCATTAAAATATTGTTCAAAATATCCTGAAGATCATTCAATCCATTTGTGTATAAGGCACTGGGTAGGAAGTGTTCTTAACCTGTCCCTTGGACCTACAATTAATTTTTTCTATTTCCTCTTGTTTTTGTATAAATTCTTTGCATAGACTTCCAGCTCTAGTTTCAAGACCTAAACCAGATGTCTTTGCTTTCTGAAACTCCCAGAAAAGCCATAATTTGCTATTTGAAGAAATTTGTAATATTTTACATGTGAAAATGTCTTTAACATATAATTATGCAAGTAAGGGGGAAGAAAAAGAAAGGCAATGAACCCCCCTCAGCACCTCACACATTGCTATAAACTTTTTCCTTTCCATTAAAAAAAAAAAATGCCAAATTGTGGCATAATTTTCTTGTAACAAAACCTAACTGCTTGCATACTTAATGTTATTACCTCACTTTGTACTAAATAAAAAGCCTAATATATTTGATTTATGCATCACACAACATAATTAGTTAACCGTGTGGAAAATTAGATCAAAATCTTTTGAGTTGAATAAAAACTGTTTTATATAAATTCCCAGAATACCCTTGTTATGATAGCTTAAATAAGGAATTTGATTTCTGGAGAAGAATCTAACTATTCTTATTATGAAACTTTATTTTGTAATTACTTTATGTAACTTCATGTGAGTGTGACATCTGCTCAGATAGTCATGTTTCAGTACATGCATATGCTTGTGTTTGTCAGGGAAAGGAGTAAGTGTCTTGCCCTGTTCTCTCTTTGTCCTCCTTCTAATTTAAAAACAGGGTCAGTTGCTGAGCTGGGCCCTGGGTCAAGCAGTCCAGGTATCCTTCTGTTTTCACTCTTCCCATCACTGGTGTTACTGATGATGATGGGTGTGTCCAGGTTCTTAGGTGAGTTTGGGATCTGAATTCAAGTGTTCAGTTCTATTCAGCAAGTACTCCTTCATCCTGAGCCATTTCTCCAGTCCAGTTATGGCCTTATAATTAGGCAACTCAGAATTATACTATGTTTCAGATTTGTTCTGTCCTTGATCAGAACAATGAGGATTAAGGAAGGATATGAACAAAACTACATAGTTATATGCATGTATGTACACATATTCAACAAAGGCTAGAAAATATGCAGACCTTCTAAAAGTTGGCATATTTATACTTCATCTTAATTCATATTCATATTTTCTAGATACTAACTTTAAAATCCACCATTCTACAACATAAGACTATGATGTAATTTTATATATTTCTGCTTTTCTTAATTTTTGTAGGCTTTGGAATTTTTACTGTTGCCTCAAGTTAAGCTCCACCTGTATAATTCATACATAATTGGAAAATTCACTATAAAGATAATAATGCATTTCTCAGTGCAACTGATCAATTGTTTGATAGACTCTTCTATTATTAGTCAAATATATGCTAATTAAGGTTCCTTATTTGATAGAAACAAATGATTAACTCCTATGTTTCCATTTACAAGGACAGGAGGTGTAGATGAGAGTTTAAACGGGAAGAAAGGAAAAGGGAAAATGATACAATTATAATGTCAAAAAAAGCATAATCTTAAAATGGAAATGTCAGCTAGAAATATATTTGTCATTAACACATAAACATTTTCAATTGTTGGGTTCCTTTAACCAACATTATCTACAGCATCATCTGTAACCTAGGACTAAGGAACATCTCAGAAGTGTCCAGAATGTTTGTGAGAGCCAGAGGAACCAGGAATTATTCTGTTTGTACCGTCTAGTCATCGAACGCGAAGCATCTGTGACATCTTAAGAATGATTGTACCTAAAGTTCTGACAGGCTCCAGAAGAAGTTGGCGTATAAATATTGATGAGGGAACTCTTGGGGTACTCTATAGCTGGTTGAAAAAATACAGATGATTAACTGCTAAAAAAAAAGGGAAAATTAATCTTCCCAAGGGATGAGCTTCGTGGTTTGTTAAACCCATAATAATGGATCAGTCCTAAGAATACATACATACAGGCAATCTGAGTAGACTCAGAATACCCACTTATGGATGTCTCCATGCATATGAATAGGAAACCGAAATAGAGAAGGGGAAAATGCATTTTCTGTGAGGAAACAGACAAGAACATGGAGGGAGAAAGAGAACGAACATGAAGAAATTTCATTTTAGTTAAAAAATGAAAGATATTATCTGACGTCAATGGAAGAAGAGACCTTTGGTCCTGTGGAGGTTTGATGCCCCAGTGCAGGGGGATGCTAGAGTGAGGAGCCAGGATTGGGTGAGTTGGGGGACAACCACCCTAATGGAGGAAAAGTGGAGAGGAAAGGGGGAAAATGGGATGGGGTATTGTGGAAGGGTATCTAAGAAGGGGGATATCATTTGAAATGTAAATGAATAAAATGATTAATAAAAATAAATTAAAAAGACAGTTTTATAGTTTATGTAAAAATGTATACAAATGTATTGTATATAATTCAGCTGAAACATTTTATGTATATATATAATATCTATATTCTATTATGAATATATATCATATGTACATATAGCATATGATTTTATATTCTATATATATAATTCATACTCTCTAAATATATATATCATCTAGGTAACTGTTAAAGGTAATCTTGACTAGCTTTATTCCAAATTTGAGCTGTTTTCCTGCCTGAATTTAATTACAATTTTGTTTGGAAATAAAGTTTTGATAAATATACTATGACTCAATTTGTTCCTCTCTAAAAACATTTCTATTTACCTCCTCTTGTTCTCTTTCAAATTATTGGACATTTTCTTTTTTTAAGTTTTATTGCAACATGATGAGAAAAGTTAGATGATTTTAATTTATCTGAACTTGTTAACATTAAAAACATATTTTAAGTAAATAGAATTAAATCACATTCTTGTTTTCCTTTTATACCCCAACTCCTCCCAGAGACCCCCCTTTCAATACCTACAATATCTATTTTGTCATATTCTTTAATATTTATAAAAAATTATAACAATAAAAATGAGTATTATCTTTCTCTCTCTCATTGTCTGAATGCCTGCATACCAGGCTGTCTGTTTATATGGATGTTTATACGTAGCTCAATAGTGATCATATAATTTGTGATGTGCTAACATCTTTTCCTAAAGTAAAAACAAATGATATTTCATGCCTCCTATGGTTTTACTTTATTCTATTTCTCAAAAAGCAATACTATTTATAAAAAAACAAATGACAAATTGAGAGACATCTTTGTAAGTGAGTAAATAAAAGTCTAATATGTAAAATTACTTAATGAAAAATTCTTTAGGACAAAATTAGCAAGATTCTATTACATTAAATTTTTTAAAGAAAAATATTTTATCCATTCATTTTTCAAAAGCACAGTCACAATAATGTAGAATAGAATTGACATCAACATATCACCCTGGATTTCATAATATTATCGTATAATTAGGATTACTTGGTAAATAACAATTAATTAGATTGCTTTTACATTTATCATACAAAGCATATACAGTGCAACATTCCTTGTTTCTGCATGAATGGTTAAAATCATGTAATTCTTGGGAGACATTCCCATTAATGTGAACTTAAGTATTACATATTTTTGTCTATCTACTGAATATTTACCATGATCATACAAATTTTTGTGAAAGTAAATGTCGTACAATATTAGAATTGGTCTATGTTGCCTCATTGCATTCTGGAAGACCTATTATATCAATGACATGGGATGTCAGATTGTACCACGTATTTCAGAAAAAGGTATAATTTACTTCTCTTTGGTATATATTTTATATATTGGTATTAAATTTTTTCATTTATATGACCCAGATCAAATTAAAATGAGATGATTATACAGTATTAGAGAAAATACATATTATATATATATATATAAAATTTCATATAAGTTATCATGTTTGCAGAAAGATTACTAAGTACTAACAAACCTAAACAAAACTTGAAGATTAGAAGAAACCTTAGTAGCAGAATCAACATTAGACTTTCTCCACACACCGACATTTTCTGTAGGCACAAGATATAAACTGATTTAAGAAATAGTAACTCTGTCAATGTAGATTTATTTGACATTTATGATCACCCAAGAATTTTATGGAAGACTTAACCATTTCCACACAACTGTTAAGTTTAGTATCTGCAAGAGAACCTCATTGACTTGTGGTGTCTCAGCTTATAGAGAGTGTTTTATCTTCTCATAATGATCAGAGGCATCCAAACAGAAAACATAAAAGAGTAATAAAGTTTTACATGCACACTAATTATAGTGACCATAAGGACTTCAGCTCAGAAACCTGAACCATTATAGAATTAAAGTGTATATTTATGGGTGAGCAGTTAAATAAACACATGTACCACACTTTATAAATGTCGACTGCTGAGACTCAATCTTGGATTTCAAAATGACCCACTTATTTTCATATATATATATATATATATATATATATATATATAATGTGTTTGAGACTTTCAGTATGCAAGTTAATAGATTTTCAGTATGGTATAAATATGAATTGTGTTAGGAGACATTAATTTTGTGTTTTGAAATAAGCAATAACATGTTCAGGCATGCCTGTCACTCAGTGTAGAATAGGCTGAAGTAGAACCCATATATATCCATGGGATTCTATCTCTTGAATGCCATGTTTAAAGGTCATCACCTCTATAGCCAGGATGAAATAGCTATTTTAACATACAGTACATAAGTTTTATTCCTCTTTAGTTTATCAAGATATTTACTGGTATAATTGTGAACGCTAAAGTAATGCACAGTATATAAAACTATATTTACCTGTATATTACATAAGGTATTTTTCTAACACAGAAATAGTGAAAATATTAATTAGATGATTAAAGTAATTAGATTCAATAGGTAAGTTACTATTTTATTAGAGGTCTGCATATCCATTCACAATAAGACCCAACTTCATTAATGGGAAGAGCTTCACCTACTAGTGAGTCCTAAATGTCACAACCTTATTATATTTGGTAAGTAATTCCTTAACAGCCCAGAAATTGCAAGTAATATGTCTTTGGACAAAGAGGTTCTGTATCCCATTTTCCCCCCTTAACTGTACAAGTGTTTTCAGTCACTTTTATTTTTTTGACCACAGACATCTAAAACTACGTCCGTGCTTGTATTGATGTATTGCATTTTGACACCTCTACCATTAAGACTCTGAAACAGATTTTCAGGCAGATGTGTTAAGTTTTGTTTAAGAAGCAGATGAAATGTCAGAAGAAATGAGATAAAAATTCATCCAAACTCACGTTAAAAATTCATCCAAACTTATGTGCAAAGTCTTAAGATTCTGAGAAATAATTTTTAAATGTCCCTAACTTAAAAAGTAAAAAATTATTTTCTGAGAAATAATTATAATTATTAATATTCATGTATATTTTACTTGAATTACAAGTTTTATCACACTTGCACATTATGATGTTCTCTATAATATTGATCGTAGATTTCCAGTATTAATGAGGACAATTTTATGTGCATTTCCAAAAACAATAAATATGTAACTTCAGATATTCTTGAACAACAACAGAATTCAGTATGCCTATTTCATTTATACTTTAAATGTGAAATACTGTTATAGTCACTCTTAATAAATAAAGTCAACAGAATCTCATTCACAGGTCATTATATTTTGATAATAAAATCATCATGATGAAGAGGTAACAACAGATTCTTGCAAATTTTGAAAAGAAATTGACTGTATCTCCCTATGCTATGAAAGTTTTGGAAAGTTTATTTATTTCATTAAGCATCTAGGAAATGAATAAAGATTTAAATGCTAGAAATTTTGATCTCTATAAGGAGAAACACATATAAAACCAATTTTAAATTGATTAGCTTAACATTTTTGTATCCGTATATATGGTGATCATGAATTGCTGCAAAAATTTTCATTCACAGTATGAGAACTAAAAGGGTTTATTTATTACTTTTGTTGAGTATATAGTATGAACCAATTTAATAATGTTTTAAATTAATTTATGAAAAATAAATGACCTTGTGTTAAAAGTCCATGTGGCTAGAAGCCTATTAGGTGCTTACATATACTCCTATGCAAAACTATAGCTTAACTTAATAAGGTTTTCTGTCTGTAAGTTAGGTACAAAATATATTTTAAATAATATATTTTTATATGAAAACGATTTTTGTTTGCCCCTACATATGTCAGTGCAATAATCAAGTACCTGCAATCCCTGGGATCCAATAGAGGATATCGGATTTTCTAGCAGTAGAATTACAGAGTGCTAAGCACTCCTTTGTGGATATATGGAATCAAATCAGTCTCTCTCAAAGATCAGCCAGTTCATTTAACTGCTGATTCACTCCTCTAAGCCTACATAACCTATCTTTAATTTCCTTGTTCTCTTTTACATAGCATATTAGATGAAAACTGATAGCCATCAGGGAAGATTATCAAAGTAAGTAGCTATTGAGGTCAGTTACAAGATATAAACATGAATATTCAACTTCAATAAAAAATCACTTCATACTGATTTTGACTAATTACTAGACATTTACAAGCCCTTGGGTCACCATGTTTCTTCATTCACACTCATGAATTCTCAGTTACATACACACTGTTCAATATTCAAATTGGTCTCATGACTCATGTAGCATGTTCATAAAGATATGCATTGGTTTGTGTGTGTATCCAACCATTCTAAACCTCAAGAATTCTGAATATTTGAGTGTTGTATATTTTTGTATGGAAGGAAGATAATAGCTTTGTACTCTAGTGTAACAAGTGAAAACACACACATGTAAACCTGCACACCACACACAGATACACACACACACACACACACACACACAATTTTAGATCAATTCCACTTGAGAGTCCAAGTTTGAAAAAAAACTATATTTCAAGTGTACATGAATCTAGGAAAACCAAACCATCTTCTATACATTGTATACATAAAAGTGAGTGTTTAATATAGCCGGCACATGAAAAAAATAAAAGCATCAACTTAAGTCTTAGAAGCATGTTCAGTGTTGGATCAATAAGGAACACATAATTACTGAACTGTCTACTAGAAACTAGCTTGCATAGCTATCAAATAAATAATTTATAGAAGTCTTACAGTATTTTAACATAATTTGTTTTGAAACATATTGTACAACTAACTTTACGTTGTTTTAGTTAAAGACCTGTATTCTAATCAATGTAGAATATGACCATTACTTTGTAACTGCTATTTTACAATCAGGAAAGAATACAATGCAATATATATATATTTTACAGTCAATAGATAACAAGACAATTTTTTCATAAATAAACTTCAAAATATGTTGGCATATTTTAAAAACATGACTGAAGCATTTATTTGTCATTTTAAATGGATTTTTAAAGAAATTCTTCTATATATTGTTAGCCAAATTTTAACTGATTTCATAAAAATAAACAACCTTTTCATGATCGTAGGTAATCTGGACAGCATAGATATTTCTCCTTTGCAAAGAAGGTGATTACTTTGCACCATAGAAATTATCTCTTCTTCAATCATTATAATTAAGACGTTAATGGCAATAGCATTGAAAAGTAATGTAAAATAAGCAGAGCTGAATGTAAACGTTCAAGCATTCTTTTATTTTATGTCCCTTGATTTTAATGTTTCTAATCGTTTTTTAATCATTATTACTTGTGTTTTTTTAATACACCAGCCACTGCCCACTACCCTCACCCCAGCTCCTCATCCCATTCTTCCTCCCCCCATACCCCATCTTCAAGAGGATATCAATTTGAACGATTGGCTGTGTCTTTTGCCTTACATAAGCTTTTCAGTTTCATGAGGTCCCATTTCTCAGTTTTTGATCTTAGAGCCTAGCCATTGGCGTTCTGTCTAGGAAATTTCACCTAGCGCCAATGAATCTGTGGCTCTTTCACACTTTCTCTTCTGTTAGGATATATTGAGACCCATGATCCACTTGGACTTGAGCTTTTTATAAGGTATGAGATATGGTTCTATTTTATTTTTTCTACAGAGAGCCAGTTAGACCAACACCATTTAGTAAAGATGCCTTCCTTTTTCCATTATATATTTTTGGCTTCTTTGTCAAAGACCAAGTTTTCATGAATGTGTGGGTTTATTTCTGGGTCTACAATTCTATTCCATTGATCTGCCTATCTGTCTCTGTACCAATACTATGAACTTTTTATCAGTATTGCTCTTTAATACAACTTGAGGTCTGGGATAATGTTTCACCCAGAAGTTCTTTTATTGTTAATACTTGTTTTCACTCTCCTGGGTTTTGTTGTGGTTGTTGTCGTTTTAGTTCATTTGTTTTTCCATATGAAATTGAGAATTGCGCTTTCCTTTGAGAATTGCTCTTTCCATGTCTGTGAAGAATTGTTTTGGAATTTTTTATTAGATATTTTCTTTATTTACATGTCATATGATATCTCCTTTCCCAGTTTCCCCTCTGAAAAAAAGAAATAAAATAAAATAAAATAAAAATAAAAAATAAACAAAAACAACAACAACAACAAAAACCTGTTTCCTCCCCCTCTCCCTGCTCACAAACTCATTCTCTCCCGCTTCCTGGTTCTGGCATTCCCCTACACTGGGGCATAGAATCTTCACAGGGCCAAGGGTCTCTCTTCCCATTGATGACTGACTTGGCCATCCTCTGCTACATATGCTGCTGGAGCCATGAGTCCCACCATGTGGACTTTGGTTGGTAGTTTAGTCCCTGGGAGCTCTGAGGGTACTAGGTAGTTCATATTGTTGTTCGTCCTAAGGGACTACAAGCCCTTCAGCTCCTTGGGTCCTTTCTCTAGCTCCTTCATTGGGAACTCTACTCAGTCCAATGGATGGCTGTGAGCCTCTACTTCTGTATTAGTCAGCTACTGTCAGAGCCTCTCGGAAGAGAGCTACATCACGCTCAGGTCAGCCAGCACTTGATAGCATCCACAATAATGTCTGGATTTGAAGATTGAATATGGGAAGGATTCCCAGGTGGAGCAGTCTCTGAATTGTCCTTCCTTCTGTCTCTGCTCCATAGTTTGTCTCTGCAACTCCTTCCATGGGTATTTTGTTCCCCCTTTTAAGAAGGAATGAGTATCCACACTTTGGTCTTCCTTCTTCTTGAGTTTCTTGTGGTTTGTGGATTATACTTTGTGTATTCCAATCTTCTGGGCTAATATCCATTTATCAGAGTTCATACCATTGTTTTGGAATTTTGGTGGGGAATTCATTGAATCCAAAGATGGCTTTTGGTAGCATGGCCATTTTTACTATGTCAATCTGACCAATCAACAAACATGGAAAATCTCTCCATTTTCTGATGTCTTTTTTGATTTCTTTCTTAAGAAACTTGAAGTTCTTTGTATAAAATCTTTCACTTGTTTGCTTAGAATTACTTCAAGATATTTTATATTATTTGTGACAATTATGAATGGTGTTGTTTCCTTATTTTTTTCTCAGCCTTTTTATCATTTCTATAAAGGAAGGCTACTAGTTTGCTGAAGCTATTTATCAGCTCTAATATCATCAGCAAATAGGATTTTTGTACAAATTATTTTCTTTATTTCCTCATGTATATTTTGTAAAATTTAGTAATCAATAAAGTATGTACATCTAAACTTTTTATACAAAAGTTTAAGAATAATATGAAAATAACTTCATGATACAGAATGAAATATATGTAAAATGTAAATTTTTAGCTGAATTCTACTTGAAAATTCATTTTTGAAAAATCCACTTCAGACATATATGCATCCAACAAAAAATATGTTTGTATATATGAAGATGGTTATGCTTGGTGTAAATAGTGAAAGAGTAAAACTATCACATTATCCCTTAGAAGAACAAACAAGTTTGAATAAATAAGTTTAAATAAAACATTAACTAAATAAAGTTCAACAAGAAACAGTCATAAATTTTGTTCTAATTGTACCTTAGAAAATATTATTATATAATCTAAGGTTTCAAATATTTTGTTTAAAATGTTATATCAAAAGAATTATGAAAATTAAACAATGTACTACCAAACATATATTCAAAACTTTAAATCTATTGTCTTTGTAAATAAAGCTCTGATATAAATTATTATTTAATACCTTCTGGAGACATCTCAGGTACAATGGCCTCATAAGGTTCATCTAGGAATCTGGGTTCATTGTCATTGATATCCGAAACTCTGATGACAAACTCGGACTCGGGTTCCACAGCCTTCCCAATAGTGGTGTCTATTACCTGGGCTCTCAGAATGTAGAGAGATTGTTCCTCTCTATCAAGCTTCCGTATGGCAAATATGTCACCTGTTCTTTCATCAATGCTAAAGCTTCCAGCACCAGTCCCCAGAAGCTTGTACTGGAAAGAGTTGTTTCCATTGTCTAAGTCAGATCTTAGCTGCAAGTGTAAACATAGACAAGTGAATTTCCAGATATATGGAAAATCCAATGTAGAATACACAACTTTTAAAAATAATAATCAGTATCAAGTGAATGATTCTGTATAACTTGTTTTTGATTTTTTTTTAACTCCCACTGTCCTGGAAACCAAGCTGGCCTCAAACCAAAAGATTCACCTGCCTTTTCATCCAGAGGGCTCTCCGATAAAGAGTGTGTACCACCACTACCTGGCTTGTAATTCTTCATTATATCAACCAATGTAAAATATTAACATCAGATTTATATCCATGTCAGGCAGTGGAGACATTCATAATTTCCAACAAAATGAAATATTGGAACACTATTTAAAAATAAGTCTAATTAGAAATATGGACATAAAATATTCATTGTTTTAATTATGCCAAACTCAACTAATTCGAATATTTTCACTTTATTTTTAGTCAGTAAATACACAATCTCATATATCAATATTAATTTAAAACGTGCAGAAATATAAGAAAGCAATCATCTAGATTTATTTAAACCCTAGGATTTCTAGTTAGACTGTAAATACATAGATGAGACAGAAATATAAGAATATTTAAAGAATATAAGAGAAAATAAGTCTGTAAACAACATATTTATGGCCTTTCTGAAATCTACAAAGCATTAAAAATAATCATTATTATTATTATTATTATGATCATTGTATTTTAAAGGTATTTATTCTCATTTTGTGAATGTGTGTGTGTGTTTATGCAAGTGTGCATATGTGTGTAGATATTTCCATCATGTTTGTATGCAGACCATCAGAATATAATAGGTGGAAGTCAGTTGTCTCCTTAGAACTCAGATTGTCTGGTTTCAAGGCTTCCCCATTTACTAACTCAGATTGTCTGGTTTCAAGGCCTCCCCATTTAGTCACTGATCAGTCTCACCTGCTTTAATAATCCTTTTTATAGTGCAAGGAATAACAAACATAAATTAGGCTCCCTCATTGTTGCATCGATTTTGTGTATGTTTAACACTTAGACAGTAGGATATGCAGGGCCTTATCTTTTACTGAGAGAAACTGTTTTACAGGCATTTAAATCCCCAGGGGTTGAGGAGTACTTGCCTAGGATGCAAACAACCCACAGTTTACTCACCAGCACCACTTAAATGATGAATAGTGGTAGAGGCCTCAAATTACAGAAGAGTATCAACAAGAAGTTCAGAAGTTCAAGATCATTCTGTTCTACATAGCACTGACAAGAACAGATTATCTATAGATACAATGTCAAAGGGAGAAAGCTAAAAAGAAAGAAAAGGAGAGAAAGAGACAGAAGGAAAAAGACAGAGAGACAGAGACAGGAAAGTTAAAATCTTAAAAATTAAGAAATCCAGTTGAGACATACAAACTCACTACACTTCATTCTACCTTCTCATATGTACATTTCCCCTATATTTATACTGTCATTCTGTTCAAACCAACTTTGTCATCATCTATACTATTAATGAGTTATTTTGAATTTGTGAAAACAAGTGTCCTTTTGACACAACAAAATGGATTTTATGATATCTCATATGTAAATTATTTTACACTAAGATGTCACTTCATTCTAACTCAAACATGTTAGTATTATGGAGCATATATCTGCCCCTGGATCACCATTTATGAATATGCTCTTCTTTGCATAAGACTTTCATGGCAAGGCATTCATCCATGAAGCATAATCTATGGTGATTCCAACGGTAAGAGTCGTAAGCTATTGTTCTGGACTAATTACTTGTTCTATACGTTCATGGAGACAACCAGGCTATAGCTTAAACTATCAATTTATTGTTTTAATAATAAGATAAATATCATTTCTAAATGATAAAATAGGGAAACTACTATACAAACCCACTTTCTCACTATATGTCTTAAACTCTTAAACTTGATATAGTTAATTATTTATAAAATGAGTGGTATTTACTAAGTCATAGGCTAAGAGATTAGTAAAAAATGAATTTACACATCAATCAATGTTTCAAATGACAAAATAATTAAAATTTGAAGATGTATTCAGTAATACAGACAAGATAAATGAAATTTAAGGACAAATAAATGTATTCCACACAAATTTGTGAAATAATTTCCAAAGACCATTGAGCTTAGTGTTTAAGGACAGTAGACTGCCCAAAATATTGACTGTGAGGTTTCCTCATTATGTCCCCAGACTCCAGTTAAGTAAATTTCTACCCATTGGGTGTGCAGGTACATTATAAGATATACTTTATTTGGACAAAAATATTTACTCAAATAAGTACCTTTAGTCATGGTGGGAAGCTGAAATTACTGCAAAATTTTACCTAATTGAACATAATGATTTATCCTTCTTTAATACTTATCAAATGTAGAGCATACACATTATCGCTTATCTGCAGCAGAATTTTTCCTGTCCAATTAATTTAAATACTAATGTAACAAGAAGCCTGTGATTGGACAGGGAAAAGGATGGCAGAGCTAAGAGTTGCAGAGACAGCAAGTGACACAGGAGAAAAGGGAGGAAGCAAAATGGAGAATGAACAGAGTGATTCAGATTCCTCATGGCTTTCAATAGCCATAGTTATCTATATTACTATTTAGGGATAGAATAATTGGGATAACTTTTCTAATCTAGGTGGGCAGCTTGTATCATTATCATTTGACTCTGAAAGTATTGTGTGGGCATCTTGTGTATTGAGAATTTATTGATATATAAATCCTACTGATTAATTATAAGATTCTAGAGTTTTGATTTACTGGGTTAAGGGAATTTGTGACTACCCACCACAGGGGGCAGATCACTGAGAAAGAAAGAGCTGGGAAGATCGCCATCTGGGGCTAGCATAGAGGCAGAGGTGGTGAGACCACAACTGGGGAAGAGAGGAGCTAGGTGTAGGGCCAGGAACTTGGTGCCACTCTTTTAAATATTTCCCGCAACATTGTTTGTGGGAAACAATTATCCTCAACTGTTTTTCATTTACAAGCACCAAGAATTGATTAAATATTTTTTATTAAAACTTATTTGCATATTCCATAAGCCATGTGGAATTACTTATAAAAACATTAAAATGGTCGCTTATTTAATGTTATAAAGTTAAAATATAAGGTCTGCATGAAGGTTCAATTACTCGAAGTACTTTCTGCTCATTCAGAGGACTTGTTTCATTCTCAAGACCTACAAGGTGGCTCAAAGTAGTCTTTAACTACAGTTTCAAGGAATACTATGATTTTTGGCATCTATAGATGTCAGGCATAATGCCGACAAATGTATCTATATCTGTATCTAATTATATCTATATATGTCTATCACTTTAAAATGAACTAAGAAGGGTTTAAAAGTAGCAACAGCAGTGGCAGTGGCAGGGGCGGTGGCAGCCAACTTCCCGAGGCGTGCAAAAACCCGCAGAGGCAAGTAGAGAAAATGGCAGAAGGTATTAATATTGAAGCAATGCTTGAGGCCCATTACAAGAAGGATGAGAACAAGTTCAACAGTGCTAACGGCCATGAAGAACGTAGCAAAAAAAAAAAAAAATTCTTTGCATTTAAAATTTAGATCTTCTTACATGGAAGAGGTCAAAAGTCAGTTATAGCAAACACTTTACAGCAGAGGCCATATAACCAAAAGGTCCAAAGGCCCAGTGGACCATTTACTTTAGTGATGTTCATTACAAAATTCCACTGCCACTAAAGACTTGGGAAAGCCCCATTTAAGTTGTAACAGGATTTGACTATCAGGATGGAATTCATGACCATTCCTTTAGTTGAAAAATGTTTTCTAATGCTGGAATTTGTTCTAAGAAAGTTTCTGTCTCCTTGGAAAGATCTACATCTCCTTGTTATTGGAGTGTGGGTTTCAAGATTCTAGAAGAAGAAGAAAACAAAAAACAACAACAACAAAAAAAACAACAAACACACACACACACACACACACACACACACAAGAGCAGAAGTTGTAGTCATGAGAGAAAAAGAAGCAAAAGTAAAGAATGGAAACGAAGTAGAGATAGAGAAAGGAAAGCAAATCCAAGAGCGGAAACAAAGTAGAAGCAAAGAAAGGAGACGAAGCTGCTCATGAAGTCAAGATAGAAGATACCGAGGCCATTGCAGGAGTCCCTACTCTGGACCAAAACTTAACAGTGCCATCCGAGGAAAGATTGGGTTGCCTGATAGCATCAAATCAAGCAGGAGACGGTCCCGAAGCAAAAGTCCATTCAGGAAAGACAAGAGCCCTGTGAGGGAACCTAATGACAATCTCACTCCTGAGGAAAGCGATGCAAGAGCAGTTTTGTGCATGCAACTGGCAGCAAGAATTCGACTCAGAGATTTGGAAGACGTTTTCTCTACAGCAGGAAAGGTTCGAGATGTGGGAATGATTTCTGATAGAAATTCAAGACGTTCCAAAGGAATTGCCTGTGTGGAATTTGTTGATGTCAGTTCAGTGCTTCTATCAATAGGATTAACTGGCCAGCGAGTTTTGGAAGTGCCAATCATAGTGCAGGCATCAGAGGCAGAAAAAAAAAAAAGAAAAAGAAAAGGAAAAATAGAGCTGCTAAAATCGCAAACAATTTACAAAAGGGTAGTGCTGGACCTGTGAGGCTCTACGTGGGCTCGTTACACTTTAACATAACTGAAGATATGCTTCCGGGGATCTTTGAATCTTTTGGAAGGATTGAAAGTATTCACCTCATGATGGATAGTGAAACGAGTAAATCTAAGAGGTATGGATTTATTATATTTTCTGACTCAGAATGTGCGAAAAAGGCTTTGGAACAGCTTAATGGATTCGAGTCAGCTGGAAGACCAATGAAAGTTGGTCATGTTACTGAACGAACTGATGCTTCTAGTGTTCGTTCGTTTTTGGACAGTGATGAACTAGAAAGGACTGGAAACTTGGAAAGGAGATATCATATGACATGTAAATAAATAAAATATCTAATAAAAAATTAAAAAAATAAAACACTAGAATTGACTTGGAAACAATTGGACATCTTCAGTTAATAGCAAGACTTGTGAAGGGTACTGGTTTGCAGATTCCACCTGTGGCACAACAAGCTTTACAAATGAGTGGCTCTTTGGCATTGGGTGCTGTGGTAGAATTCTCTTTTGTTACAGATTTGCAAACATGACTTTCCCAAGAGGCCCAAGCCTCAGCTTTAGCTGCAGCTGAGTCTGCTCAACCTCAGTGTACCCAGTTTTCTAACATGTCTAATCCTCAACAGGAAGAAGCTGGATGGGACACAGAGATAAAAGATGATGTCATTGAAGAATATAACGAACATGGGGGAGTCATTCATATTTATGTTAACAAAAATTCAGCTCGGGGCAATGTGTATGTGAAGTACCCATCTATTGCTGATGTTATTGCTGCTGTCAGTGCACTGCATAGCAGATAGTTTGCTGGTAAAATGATGACAGTGGCGTATGTACCTCCTCAACTCACCACAACCTCTTTCCTGATTCTATGACAGCAATACAACTACTGGTTCCAAGTATGAAGGAAGATACAGTCCCTTCTGTTTCTCTTGAGAATTCGTCTTGAGTTATCTTTTATTTAGACAAAAATAAAGCAGCAAGGGTCTACTGTAATTTGTATTCAACTCCTGTTATCTTGAAAAATAAAAATGTTAACAGGTAAAGAATGGACTAAGAATACAATCTGCAGAACCAGTTATCTATGTGTGATAGCCATGTGTGTGATTTACCTGCAGAAAACAACAACAACAACAACAAAAAAGTGGAGTTTGGCTGGAACACACAAACAGACATGGGAAGGTTTAACAATTTATGGTTGAATATATGTTTTATGGTTAGGAGGCATAGAATGTTAGTGGATTCTTTGGAATGAGCTAACAAATATCATCCCAAGTGAGATAACTCAGACCCAAAGGGACATGCATGGTATGTACTCACTAATGAGTGGATTATTAACTGAAAAACAAAAAAAAGTACAGAATACCCAGGATACAATCCACAGAACTCAAAAAACGTCAACAAGCCAAAGGGCCCAATTGAGGACACCTTAATCCCACTTGGGAGGGAGAAGAAAGCAATCACAGAAGAGGGGAGAGAGGGGGCTTATGGGTAGGAAAGGGGACTGAGAGGAAGAGGGGAATATGATCAAGTATTGGTTGGGGGAAAAGGACTGAAGTCCTGAAAGCCAGCAGAAGGAATGGAAACAGGCAACCTCGGGAGGTAGGAGGTAGGGGGAATGCACCAGAGACCTGGGAGGTGAGAGACTCTCAGGAATCAAAGGGAGGGACCTTAGAGGAAATGCCTGCCAGTAGGGAGAGAGAACTTATAGAGCCCACCTCCAGCAGGAAGACAGGGCATCAATTGAGGGATGGGATTGCAATCCCACAGTCACATCTCTGACCCATAGTTGTTTCTTTCTGGAAAGAATTGCAGGGATGGAAATGGAAAGGAGCCTGAGAAAAAGAAGGTCCAGCCATAGGCCCATAGTGGGACGCAGCTCAAGGGGAGGTCCCAAGGCCTCACACTATTATTGAGGCTATGGAGGGCTCACAAAAGGGACCTATCATGATTATACTCTGAAATTACTCAACAAGGAGCTGAAAGGGTCAGATGCAGATATTTGCACCCAACAAATGGACAGAAGCTGCTGATCTCTGTGGTTGAATTAGGGAAAGGCTGGAAGAAGCTGAGGAGGAAGGCTACTCTGTAGGAAGACCAGCAGTTTCAATCCACCTGGATTCCAGGCAGCATAAACTAGTTGACGTGAGATCCCCAACACACATGCAGAAAAGGACTGCAGGGTCTGGGTTCAGTCAGAGAAGATGCACCTAACCCTCAAGAGACTGAGTGGGGAGGTTTGGTAGGGTGGAGACATTGGAGATGGAGGTGGGGAGGAGGTATGGTATGGAATGTTGAATAGTCAGAGAGTGGACCAGGAGAGGTATAAAATCTGGAATGTAAAAACAAAAAGATTAAATAAAATTTTAAAAAAAGAAGCAAAGTAAGGAAGTAAATTCTGAGAGCCTCCAGATAAACTTTACTACCAGTTAATTAGCAGTTAATTTATTTCAGTACATCTATCCACAGGGAGGACAAAGTTATAAAACAATATGTTACTGTAATTACCTGTGTTTAAAGTAAAACAAATAATAATACAAGAGTTAAATGTACTAATTGGAGAGATTCCCATAAATAAGTATTCTTGAAGTATAGTTCTCTGATAAAATTAAAATAATCATTCTTTACACTTCACTAATGAAATGATGTGTGTAGGCTCTTGAAATTCCTGAGCCATCAAAATGGATTGGGTTAATATGCTTCATTAGAGATTAATGAGAACATGTCAATAGCTATTTAGTTGAGCATAATATGATGCTAAGTACTGTTGATAAATATATTTGACTGTGACTGTTTTGGTCCATTCTAACAAATAACATCATTCCATTTATAGATGTTGATAAATGGCAACAACATATTTCATTAAAAAGATAGAAAAAGAAATTGGAAGCTGGGCAATGGTGGCATACACCTTTAATCCCAGCATTTGGGAGGCAGAGGCAGGCAGATTTCTGAGTTCGAGGCCAGCCTGGTCTACAGAGTGAGTTCCGAGACACCCAGGCTATACAGAGAAACCCTGTCTCAGAAAAAAAAAAGAAAAAAGAAATTGGAAAATTAGACTTCACTCTTTAAGATTTGAAAGAGTGTTTGCGAATTCAAGTTTCTTATGCTTTTGCTTGGTTCTTTCTAAGGGATCCTTTATGTGGAAGTCAGCAGAGTTTCCAAATCCATTCATTTCACATCTTTACAAAGCCATCTACTGTAGCTCTTTCCAGAAAATAAGTACCTGTCCAACATGTTGTATAGTATCCATTTCCTCTGGTACAAAAAATTGGTTCCACACCCAGCCACGCTTAGCTCTCCCTGGAGGCGGTACTGCTCTCTGAGCCTTCTCAGCTTTCAAGGTCTCTGCAACTTTAAGGCAAGGCCATAGAAGAGGAATCATCAATATCCAGTGTTTCAAGAAGCAGTGATTCATTCTGGTGTGTATTTGGATTCCAGCTGTTACTCTAGAAAGGAACGGGACTGATGCAAACCAAATGTGTTTGTTTCTTAATACTCCTGTACAATTTTAAGTATCCTGTATGTTCCTAAAATGTGGAAAATGGAAAAAAAAAGTTTAGATTTAAAGAACAACATTTTTCTCACATAACTACTAAAGACAGGTTACAACATTTGCAGCTGGAAATCAGGGAATAAAACAGACTTTGAATTTATCTTCCAATTAAGCTAGTTAATTGTATTTTGTAGCTAAGCAATGATCTGATTGCAATGCTATAAATTTCAGCTCAAGCACCATTTGTTTAAACTGCACTCATGAATCTCCTTGATGGTTGTAGTAATCCTTTAACAATCTCCTTGATTGACAGCTGACATTGAGATAGAGGCAAATTGTATTATCATTTAACTGGCTTACTTTCTCATGTATTTCTAACTCAGAAAAGTCTGGCTAGTGAATTAATGCAAGAGTCAAGCAAGGAGGTAAAATAGTCCTCTCCTTTGACTTTCATAAGATTTATCTTATAATTCTTAAAATTGTATTTTACTAAATAAATTAAATACAAAATGTTTCCACTGAGAAACTTTATTTAATAATTTATTAATTATTTAATAATAGTGAATTTAATGTTGGAAAAATTAGAATGAATTTTACCATTATATCAAAGTAAACACTTGCGTTGGATATTGTTTAAAATGTGTGTATAAGTGTATGTATTGTGTTGTGTGTGTGTATGTGTGTGTGTGTATGTGCTAGAGATCCAATCTTGTATGTAATAAACAATTAAATTGCTAATATTCACTAGAAAAATAATATAGGATGGATAGATAGATGGATAGATATAGATATGTAGATAGATAGATAGATAGATAGATAGATAGATAGATAATAGAAATAATCATGATAGGTCATTGTCATTGGTAAGTAAGAATTAGAACAAATATATCCTTTCAAGAATTACATTTTGTGTGATATGGAAAATTATCAAAGTAAAATTATCACATTTGGATAGACCATTATTTCAGTTAACTTTATATTCTGACTTTTGCTTGTAAATTGAATTTGCTTTTGTTCACTCTATAGTATTTAATGGTGTGTGTGTGTGTGTATGTGTAATATGTTCATATGTGCATGTCAATGCATGTATTTACATACTACAGCACACCTGAGAAGTCAATTCCAAATTTTTTGAGTTAATTATCTTTTTCAATGGATTCTAGGAACCAATTCATGTTATTGTGCTTCATGATAAATCCTGCATGCTGAGCCATGTTGCCATCGTTTATTTATATTCCTACTATGAATAATTAATAAGAATAAATAAACCAAAACTGTGTATATTAATACATTTAATATTTTAAATGTCATTTTTAAAAGTCTGAGCTTTTAAAATTAAAATTTACCAAGACTTCAGAATAATTGAATAAGGATTTAGAGCAACCAAATATGCATTCAGTGTTTGAATTTAAAATATCCAAGCATCTTTAAATCAGGATTTAACAATATTTACATTGAGAATTTTGTTGATACTTGTATACTTTTCTTTTTGATACATCTATTTTCTTGCTATTTTTATAGTAGTTTTATCCTTTCTATTTGATGACAAAGATAATTTCATGCTATGGTGTTTTCCATATTCTGAATTGCAATAGCTGCATCCCTGTGGCCATATTTAATATATTTCTTTACCATGCACATTTCATATAAATCCCAGAAGCTTAAGTAAGTGTCACAGGATTTTCCCTGTCCAGTTACATTAATGCAGAGAAGATCTGTGATTGGACAGGGGAAAAGGGAGGCAGAGCAAAGAGCTGGAGAGAGAGAGAGAGAGAGAGAGAGAAAGAGAGAGAGAGAGAGAGAGAGAGAGAGAGAGAGAGAGATAGCAGAGAAGTCCCAGTAGGAGAAAGGACCAGAATGGAGGCCAGCATGGCGTTAACAAAAGGTTAGAATAATTGAGTTAAAGGTTTATCATTATCAATTGGCTCTGAAATTCTTGTATTGACATCTTGTAAATTTGATTTTATAGATACATAAATCTAATTGGTTAACTATAAGCTTACGAGTCTTGATTCTACTGGGTTATTAGGTACTGAGATGGCTAACCAGGGGTGTTACTTGAAAAGGAGAGGAACTGGAGGGAAGCCCTGAAGTGGTGGCCCAGCAGGAGCCCTGTGGTCCTGCATGGCAGGAGAGTTGGTAGGCCAACAGGAGCATGGAAGCATGGTCTGGCACAACAGAGAGTTGGGGGTTCATTTATTTAATATTTCCTGCAACATAAATGTAACTTAAATTTTTCTCAAATAATTTGAATTATTATTTCAATTCAGAGTGAATTAACTCATTCTCATAAAAAAATTAGTTTTCCATTTGTAAGAATAAGATGTTACAGAAAAACAACATGTATTAATGATATACTCTCTAGGAGAGAAGAAAGAAATAGAAAGAGAGGGACTAATGTAATATCATGCAGTACTGGGAAATATGCTCAAAGTTCATCATATATTTGTACAAAATAGCTTTACATAGCACAGATTATCAAATTGGAAGCTTTCAACATAAAAGCATATAGTCTAAACATTTATTGTTAAACTATTTATAGAGATTAGGTCCTTTTTGGCTTAGACCTAATGTTTTATTAAATTTTTCTATATTGAGCTGATTTTGTTGTTATAAATACCATATCAAATAGACCACAGCTGATTTTTTATGTACTTCATATTACATGACTTCTTGAGCATTTAATCATTTATATAGCATCATCACCCACCACCTGTTTTTTATTGTGAGTATTGTAGTGGTCTATCTTTGATTATATTATTCATTTGTAGATTCATATATTTTCTGAGGAATCTTTATTTAAGAACTCCCTAGAGAATATAATTTCAAAATTTATCAAGTTAAATCATAGTTAAATAGTTCAGTAAAAATATTGTGGAACATAAAATCAACATAGAAACCTTAGAAAACAAAATTAATTTCATAAGATTTATAACTGTAATACTTGTAAAAATCATAAGATCATGCTATCAGCAGGTTGATCAGGGAACAATTAAAATCTCTTGCCTTGAAGATGTATAACAGGCCAATTGTACTGAAATACAATGATAAAGCTCACACTATCAAGTTATTTCTTTAAAAAAAATTAGTATACAAATGTGTTGCAATATAATCAAACATGAGGAAAACATAATTGAAAGGAGAAACTAATTTCATGGTTCTCAGAAAAACATACAATGAATTCCAGAAAATTTTATATGCTAGGAACTAATAAAACATAATAAAACCAATAATAAGCACATTGGGTATGTGTTATTCATCAGCATGACTGCACTGTGAAAAAAAATAAAGAAAATCTCAGACTGAGAGATAAATATTGCAAGTTGGATTAAATGAAACAGTGTTTCCTTCATAAGAACTTTGGATCAATTTGTTGTTTGTGCAACAAAATTGCTGTTTTTGGAATGAAATAAAATGAAATGAAAAACCATAATTCATAGAAATTCTGACATAAATGAAGGATATTTGCCTATCAAGTTCTTCTATTGCAGATCAAGGACCATACGAGCAATTCAAACAGAGTATGATGGCTAAGACAGGACAAGTGACTGTTTCAGTCAAATGCAAAGAAGGCAGATGACTACAACCCCACAGTAAGAACACTATCAACTAACCGAACCACCCAGAGTTCCCAGAGTCTAAACCATCAACTAAGAGCATATATTGAGGGATCCATGACTCCAGCCACCTATGGAGCAGAGGGTGGACTTATCTGGCATCAATGGGAGGGGAGGCTTTGGTGCTGTGAAGGCTCAATGTCCCAGTGTAGAGGAATGCCAGGGTGGGGAGGCAAGAGTGGGTAGATGGGTAGGTAAGAACCCTCATAAAAGCAGGGGGAAGGAGGATGTGATGGGGGGAGGGAGTCCAGAGGGGAAACCGGGAAAAGGGATAACATTTGAAATATAAATAAATAAAATATCTAATCAAAAAGAAAAGCTTGCATGCAATATTAAAAATAATTGGAAATATATGAAGTAAATTTGTATTGAGTTAAGCTTCATCTCAATCATAGAAGAGGATTTACTACAATTAGTACTAGCAGCTATGAACATATCTGACATTACTCATAGAACAACATGGCTTTAGAGTTTAGGCAGGATGAATTTTGCCTAGAGATTTCTGCAAGCCCATAGCATGTTCTGTTGTAATAGGAAAGAAAGCATCACTTTTTCTGTACTAGAAAAAAAACAGGACCTTAGAAGGTGTTTGCAGTGATAGGAACTGTCCGAACCTGAAGCTGAACTCTGTCTACTGCTTTCCTAGACATCTTTGTCTCCACTGGTAAAAATGGAAACAAAAGTCTGTGTGCACCGTGTTGTGTAAGTTATCTTCTATTTAATTTGCTTTGACAATAGCCAAGTGTGACCCCAATGTTCTTTAAAAGTATTTATTTGGACATATGTAAAAGAAAACAACAACCTATGTTTGTGAACCATTAAGCTGTTTGGGTTCTACCTGGTGGCTTTTGAAGAGATCTTTTGAGGTAACCTATCATGGCTGAACAAATTAAATGTACTGTAACATAAGGAAAAACACTCACAGTGTAACTCACTGAAGCATTTAAGTCGAATAAAGAATATTTTATAGGATTATGCAAAAAATCACATAGTTCATGATTTGTCATATTTGTAAGTCAGAATTTCAACATGAAATTCACTGGACAAGAAAATGAAGACAGAACAGGACTACACCCACACCATGGCTCTCTAATGGAATCCTTTCCTTAAATCTTCCAATTCCCAAACTATTTTCAATTGATTGTTTTCTTTGGCTCATGAGCATCTTCAAGGCTAGCAACATAGAATCATCAGATCTGTCTTGGATTTATCTGCAAATTACCTATCCTAGTTGTGTGAAATTTCTTTCTGCCTTTCTCTACTATTTACAGTAGAATAACTTACTGAATTTAATTTTTCCTGTCTCAGTGATCCAAACAAAATCTTCTCTTGTCCCATAATGGTGATATTCATGGATGCCAAAATTGTTACCTCAATGATTTTGATAATTATTATAGAGCCAACAAGAAATAGTAATAAGAAAATGGAAAGACTAGACACAGAGTGAGAACAAATGATTATAGACTGTATCTATGAAAAAGGAAAGTATGAAGAATATTATAGTATTTTGGAAATTCAATAACACATGTATCTATAAATTACAGTACAAACAAGATTTCATGGAAGTTCCTATGACAGAAATGTTACAAAATAACCAAGATCAGGGCCTGTCCCTAAATCGGTTGCCTACCTGTGAATCCCATTTCAGTCAGTAACTGGGTTGTCTTGTCTGTCCTAAGTGAGAAAGGATGTGCCTAGCCCTGCTGAGACATAATGCCCAGAGTAGATCTCCACTTTCTCAGAGAAGAGTGAGAGGGGAATGGAAGGTGAGGGACCAGGAAGAGGGAATTCAGTGATTAGAATGTAAAGTGAATAAATTAATTAATGGGAAACAATAATCAGGATCATATTTTTCAGTAGTATTGCAAATTAAAGTACCAAAAGGTACTACTCCAAATAGAATGGTAACAATTAATAAATTAACTTTCTTGAGTTTAAAAGCAGCTTATCAGCACTTATACGTCTTCTACCCTGGTGCTGATGATGAGATTATTTTGTCCATTTCAAAAAATTAGTTTTGAACTTAATAAAGGTGGAACATGTACCTACTCTTTGTATTTTATTTTATTTACTTGTCTGTATATGTATGTTTGAGAAAGGGTCTCTCTGTGTAGCCCTGACTGTCCAGGAATTCATTATGTTGTCCGGGGTGGCCCTTAATTCATAATGTTCTTCTACCTGTCCTTGCTTCTACAGTGATGGAGTTAAAGGCATTTTGGCACCATGCCTGATCTGTTGCATCAATTTACCTTGTAATAGCCACTTGTCTAAAATTATAACATTTATCTCAATAAAGAGATTTATGATAGTATAAACTTATGATAGCAAAAGAAAGAAAGAAAGAAAGAAAAGAAAAGAAAATTAAAGAAAAGATGAGAAAAGAGAAAGACACAGTCAAAGTAAATGACCTTTTTTGTTACCTTGGAATACAATTCAACATTAAGGAAGGAAAGAATATTTTTTTAACTGAAAATAGATTCTCTCCTCACAATACATCCCTAATTCCACTCTTCCTAGTCTCCCCTCTTTCCCAGATCCACCCTCAACTTTGATTACTTTTCAGAAAAGACCAGGCCTCCAAGCGGCAACCCAACAATACAAAGACAATACTATAAGACAAAGGCCCTCTTATTGAGGCTGGACAAGGCAACCTAACAGGGGAACAAGACTACCAAGAGAAGACAAAGGAGGCAGAGATACATCCTCACACACTGTTAAGAGTCCCACAAAAACACCATGTTGACAGCTTTAGCATAAACACAGAGGAGCTGGAATAGTCCCTTACGGTTGCTGCTGTAGTCTTTGTAAATCCATGTGAGCTCTGTCTGTCTATTTGGTTCCATGAGCCATGATCTCTTGCTGCCTGCCATCTCCTTGTACTCCTAAAGTCTCCCTCTTTTCTGCTGTGTTCCCTGATCCATTCCCTGGTCTCCAAGAGGAGGAGCTTTATGGAGACCTCCAAATCAGACTTTCTATACAATGTCTGTCTGTGAGTCTCTGCACCTACTCCCATCTACTGGAGGAGGCAGCCTCTCCGAGGACATTGGATCTATGAGTTCAGCAGAATATCATTAAAAAACATTTCATTCTTGTTGTTTTGCTTGCTCTGTTCATTTTGCTTTGGTTTTTTGTTTGTTTGTTTTTGGCGTTTGTTATTTGTTTGGGGGTGTGTTTTTTGTTTGTTTGTTATTGTTGTTTGTTGTTGTTTTGGTTTTGGTTTTGGCAATAATATTTTCTTCCACTCTAGGTTGCTGGATCAGGTTTCTGGGCTGTCCAGTCTGTTTTCTGGCAATCCTGGCAGAAAATTGGCAGGTGCCTCAATTTAACAAAGCATTAGTTGGCCTCTCCAACAAGTTCCATGTCAGTTTGCTCCAGTACATCTTGCAGGCAGGAAGAACTGCAGGAGGGTTTTGTGGGTTGGTTGATGTCCAGGTTACTCTTTAAAAATATTTTGTAGTATCGGTGTGAGATAGTGTGTAGTGTAAGTGTATAGTGTGTAGGTAAACTTCTATAGAGGCCACAGTAGGACTACCAGTAACCTGCTTTATCTCAATGACAAGGCTTATGAGCAGCTATTCTCAAGGATCCTACTGTCTCCAGTGGCATGGACGCATTAGAGCCACCAGAATCATATCTTCAATATGTCATAGGAGTAAAAACTATACAGAGGAGATAGGAATGGGAATTTTCAAACTTAAAGTAATTCTATAGACCCAAAATAAGACAGAAATAGTATAGCAGGGCGCTGAAAATGATATGTATATGCAGTAATGTTTTAAAAGATAATCTGAATACATTACTCATTTAGTCAGGAATTCAAAATACATTTAGGATTGTAAAGAATTATGCCACATTTTTGTCATCCGTACTAAAGTATATCATTGTTGGGAAAAAGTACAATTTGAATGTCTAAAACTATTATGTTATGTCATGTTATGCCAACATGAAAGAAAATATATTAATAAATTATTAATTAAAATAAATAACAATTACTTTCCAATGATCATTGAATTTAAAGTGTAGACAAACATTTTGGTTAATAGTTTTGCCACATAGTATGTTTTTAAACTTCTTTGTATATAGTACAGACATATTTTGCTAAGCTTTTCAGAAGAATCTGCTCAAACTAGCCCATAAATCATCAAGTATAAATTGCATGAACTGTATAACATATAAAAGGACAAATTCAAAGGTAAAAGACTGTGGCTCTCTTGACATGAAACATTTCAGAATAATAACTGCTTTAGGAGAAGAAAATTGACCCTCACAATTTTTCAGAATAAATGATGACAAAGAAGCAGCATTGCCGTAAAGAGAGGTGTTTAAGATAACTGTCTCTTCCTTTCTCTAAAACAATCTAACATAAAGATGGCTAGCCTTGGTGATTCATGCCTGTAGTGCTAGAACTAGTGAAGCAGAAGAAGGAGGATCAGGAGCTTTATGGTGGCTTGAGCCACACAATAAATCCCCATCAATTAATCAATCAATCATTAGCAAACCCAGGAGATAGTTCAGTGGATCTTGTATCAGCTCCCAAGTCTGAAGATTTCTATCCCAGAAATCACAGAAGAGAAAGACACAGCTACCTCTCCTAAGTTGTCTTCTCAGTTCCACTTGTGCACTGTGACACACTGTGCACACATGCGTGCACGCATACACACACACACACACACACACACTTCTGAATGCGAAACAATTTTTAAGAACAAAGATAAGTAACAGATAAATACCCCAAAATATGAGTGATTTCTTATTCCATTATATGCTGTCAGATACTGCCAATTATATAATATCATATAGTTAAAAAAATCACTTCAGAATTCCAAATATAGCAAAACATATCTGAATAACTTTTAAGTTATGATTCTAGTGCATGTGTGTGTGTGTTTGTATCTGGGTGTGTGAATATAATTGAATATAATGATAGCAATAGTTGTACCTGAATCATGAAATGTTTTCTTGCTTCCACTCTGCTATATTTAAGCTTTTCTACAGTTTCCATGTATTTCAGGAGAACTGTAAAAACTTTACAAATAATGGTCTACTTGTGATTGAAGATAATGGCATCTGTCACCAGTACTGGATTCCGAAGCAACCTGGGTAGAATCCAGGTGAAAAAAAGAAAAAAGAAAAAAGAGAAACAGTGAGAGAGAGAGAGAGAGAGAGAGAGAGAGAGAGAGAGGGAGAGAGAGAAAGACAGAGAGACAGACAGAGAGACAGACAGACAGAGAGAGAGAGAGAGAAAGAGAGAGAGAGAGAGAGAGAGAGAGAGAGAGACAGACAGAGACAGAGATAGAGACAGAGAGAGACAGAGAGAGACACAAAGAGAAAGAGACAGAGAGAGAGAAAGGAAGAAAAGAAGAAAGGAAAACTGATATTGATTCCTTACATCAGTAATGCACCAGGGGAGGACAACCCCTCTGCTCTGTATTTGCAAGTCTGGTTATAATTTCCAATCATGTGAATATATTATAATAAAACCTTAAATACTTCTGTATGGCAAAACATGCAAGTCTATATGATTGAATTTACTCTCTTATGTGTATAGGTATATTAGTATGTATAATTAAGTATTAAGTTCCAGAATATAATATATACATCATAATATGTATGCAGAACATGGCACTGGACTTATTCTCATATGAAATTGTAAAGAACCGTAATTCCAATAATACTAAAACAACACTTACAAGTATCATTAACACACATTGAAATCTGTATCATATCTCTTATTATACAACACAGTAAGAAGCCATGTTCACAAATTTTGAATATGTGATCCACAATTAAGCATTTATAATTACACTACGACTAAAAACTGTGTTGTGTTGGATGGAAAATGAACAAGGACAGTATTTAATAATGTGAAACCTGCTGCTGATGTGTTATGTTGCTTACACCGAATAAAGTTCTATACGTTTTTTGTTTTGTTTTGGTTTGTTTTTACTTCTAGACTATTCAAAAATGAGACATGGTAAAGTGTTTTCTATCTTTTTAGGATACGTTTCTCCTACTGGGAGTAAAGTCCTCAGGAAGGAAAGGATTCAGAATGATGGATTTGACGGCAATTTGAGAAAGATAAAAGCTAAGTCCGGTGGAAGTGGATGGACTAAACATAGAAACTCAATTCTATTTGTGATCTCTTAAAAATCACGGAAATATGGCAGTCTCATAGAATAACTCTGCACAGACAGCCTTTAAAGTGGAATTCTTGGGACCATAAGAAGATAATAGAAAAAGGAATATGTCAGAAAGGACTCTTATGTGTAAGAAAGAAAAACAGTATCTCAAAATCCTGGAATATCATTAACCACAAATGCAATCTAGCTCCAAAAATGTGTATTCAATAGGGTGAATGAATGATCAAAGCCCTATTTTTTTAAGTTAAGTATATAACAAGGCACACATCCATAATAGCTTCATTGGTGTTATAATGCCCCTTTGGATATTGTAGCCCATCATTCATTGTTTGTATAACGTCGTAGGACAGAGAGGAGCTGGTAGTGCCATTTCTTTGTTAGTTTGGAATTCACAATCTAGATTCTTAGTCAATGAAGAAGGAGTATAGAGAGATGAGTACTGCATTTGTAGCACTAGACATGGTCAATACTGATGAAAAAATATCACAGAATCTAAAATTATATCACAGAATCCAGTGGATATAACATAAAATGAAGAATAACCTTATAAAATTAATCTCCCATTTCTTTCTCCCTTATACAAACTATTGAAACTTTTTTCCAGATTATATTTGCCCCGTTTCAGTTATAAATAAAACTAGTATCACAGTTGATCAGAAAACAAGTGAATTTTTAAACTTAAAAGTCATATTATTTATTTATTAAATCTGCATGTACTTTGTAAGATGACAGAATAAATATTTAAGAATAAACAATTGATTTCTGTATTTTGATAGTAATGTTGTATGTGATTTCAGAAAAGAATCAGTAGAAAACTGTGCCATATTAATGCAGCAGGAAATTATGTATGAATTATGGAAAAGTTGTTTTAATTAGGAACACATTACACCTGTGCCAGCATGGATAATATGTGAACATAACACACACACACATAGATAGATATATATATACACAATACATATATACACACAAGCTCACATACATCACATAGACACACACACACACACACACAGAGAGAGAGAGAGAGAGAGAGAGAGAGAGAGAGAGAGAGAGAGAGAAGCTATTTGGAAAGATGATAAGACAGGGTAATTGGAGTGAATATAATCAGAATACATTACATACATGTTTAAAATCATCAGAAACTTTAGAAATGAAGAATGCTTTCGCATGATTATTTGGATATTTTAATATATATTTCACTATTACATCTATGTCACAATAAATCTTAAATAATATGTCACTTTTACTGACTCTTGGATTATCCTCAGATCTGGTAAGATGAAAATGTTCTAGGATACACAACACTGAAAAGGTTCAACTGTCAAACAGACTATCTTATGGTGAAAGAAGACAGAAAATGTGTTCATAGGATCAGCTATTACATTCAGAGTTTTGATTGACACATTTTACATAAGTGTGAGTAGGTGTGAATTTGTATATTGATGCATTTAACCAATTACCTAAACACAGCTACTGTCATTTAAATAGTGAAGATCTAGTGATTCTCATTTTTCGCAATTTTTAATTTTCAGTCATTGTTTTCTGCAACACACACACGCACATACACATACACACCCTCACATGACCTTCATAAATGGCTATTCCAAATATAGTTTAAGATAGTCAAATGCTATTACTTTGTGCTAAGCATGGTTAAATGGTATGACAAATAAACATGATCACGCTTGAAGCAATGCATGATATTGCACAAACACATAAAAACTGACAATGATCCCAGTGTGACTCAGAACAATTATGTTTACAAAGAAAGACTAATTATGACTTTAGGGATGAGAAATATCATCTATGCACTTATAGAAATTCAAACGGAATCTAATTAGGAATTTTAATTTCTATGACCTCTTTTTCATTACATAAAGATAATTATTCCATCTGTGAAAACTTATAAAGACATAACATATTCTGAAATGCTTGTGCATCATGAAATTTTGAGTCCACTGAGCTCAACTTCTCATGGAGAAAAACAGATGGCAATTAATACAATGGCTCCATTCCTGTGACATTATTGAGAAGGCTTGGCCAATAAGACCTATGATAGGACTTATAATTTGTGATGGTCAGAAATTTCTAAAGCTTTAAAATATCAAGAATACTTTTAAAATATAAGTAGATAAAATAGGATGAAAAAATCCTCCATAGTTTAAAGATTGTTTTTATTAAATTATTTTACTTATTTACATTCCAAAGGATGCCCTACTTCCCAGCCACAGCCACCCTTTCTGAGTTCTACACATCACCCCCATCTCCTGCCCCTGAGAGGGTGCTACCCAACCTGCAGAGCTTATTGAAATCTGAGTATGTCAAGTAAATAAACACTATAATGCTTTTGGTGAAAGAAAAGTGGAGGGGCCTCTTGAGCCCTCAAGTTATATGACTATATGGCAGTAGTTACAGATATTTTAACTTTTTTATAAGTCAAAAATGCTCTCCTTTTTTTTTTTCATTTTTCTTTTACTTAGTTAAAGGTCAAAGGTTTCTGAGGGAGTTCTGTGATTAAGAGTTCTTAGAAGGGGGAACAAAATACTCACAGGAGGAAATTTCGAGATTAAAGTGTGGAACAAAAACTGAATAAAAGACCTTCCAGAGACTGCCCCACCTGGGGATCTATCCCACATATAGTCACCAAACCCAGACACTAATGTTGATCCTAAGAAGTAGATGCTGTCAGGTGCTTGATATAGCTGTGTCCTGAGAGGATCTGCCAGAGCCTGACAAATACAGAGGCAGATGAGGAGTTCATAAAAGGACTGAAGGAGCTGAAGGGGTTTGCAACGCCATAGGAAGAACAACAGTATCAACCAACCAGACCCCCCAGAGCTCCCAGGGACTAAATCACCACTAAAGAGTACACACGGGGGGACTCTTGGCTCCAGCCATATATGTAGCAGAGGATGGCCTTGTTGGGCATCAGTGGGAGGAGAGGCTTTGAGTCCTGTGAAGGCTCAATATTCTAATATAGGGGAATTACCAGAGCAGGAAGCAAGAGTAGTTGGGTTCGAGAACACCCTCAAAGAAGGAGGGGAGGATGGGCAAGAGGGTTTCGGGGGGCCTGGAAAAGGGGCTAACATTTGAAATGTAAATAAAGAAAATACCTAATTTAAAAAATGGAAAAAGAAAAGCAGATTTAACTGAAAAAAAAAAAAAACCCACAAGGATATAAGCTCAAATTTTAAGAAACCATACAAAATATTCCACACGAATCTAAGCACACCTTTGACTTCATCAAAGTAGGTGCTAAATACAGGAGGACCACCAGAGTGTTGTAGATGCCAAGATAGATAGCGCTTGGTAATGTGAAAGATCTTATCTCAAAGGAAAGACAGTAGAGAACTTTGGGACCAGACACCCAGCATTCTACTGTGGATTCTGCATGTTCACTTGAACATAATTGTGTGCACACAATGCACACAGACATACATATGTGCATACACACACAAATAAGAACATAAAATGTTGTAAAATAAAAGCTATGTTTGGTACCATTATTGGGATGAATAGATAGATATGTTATGGTCCCTAGAAGAGTACCTACTATTACTACTACTACTACTACTACTACTACTACTACTACTACTACTGCTACTACTACTACTGCTACTACTACTGCTACTACTACTGGTACTGCTACTGCCGCTGTTACTACCACTACGTTGCATGCAATATTAAAATTATTATTGACTTATTGCTATACCTATAGATTTGTGAATCTCTTAGCAATCAGCAGAAAAGCAACATTTGTTTCTATGTTCATCTTCATTTTTATTTTGTAGTGATATTAATCAACACAAATACTTACAAGTGGTCGATATGTAGATGATGAGAGATCTTGGAGCGCTCAGCCCTGACTATAAAGTCTATACCACAGTTTTCCCTTCAAAGCTGAGGTCACTGAGGAAGAAGCTAGGGTCAGGTGGAGAAAGTGTAATACAAAAAGCAGTGGATGAGTCTAAGGAAACCATTCTGAAGACAGAACAGGGCAGTGGCACATATGAACTCACCAAGTCTGTCATAGCATGAACAAGACCTCTACATGCTGAAGCTAAACAAATTCCAAACAGAGAAAGGAGTGCTGGTGAAAGCATGAAGGCACACTGGCTGATCTGGAGGTATTGGAATTTGATAGCTTTTCTGGGAGGAAGAAACAGTTTTCTTTAAGGCATGAGTCCTAATTGGGTCTCCAGCTCCAGTATACAACCCATACTGAAGATTGCATGAACAATATAAATTGGATTTAATGAGTCTATAAGAAAGAAATCACAGAATTGTGTGGATATAAAGATTGGAGGTGGTCTGAAAGGAGTTGTGGGTATGGGAGTAAATATCTTCAAATTAAAGCATATGAAATTATCAAGAGCTAAAAACAATTGGAATATTAGTACGTACTTATATACCCACCCCCATTCCACCATGCCTCAGAATCTCCTACAAAATGTTACATCCCTGAACTTCCTGGGGACAGAGGGAGATGGTTCCTGACCATGGGACAAGGGCTCAGTGTGTGCCTCCACAAGTGTTGTTGTTTGCTGTGTGCATAAGGCTTGTTTGTGTAATAATGTACATATTTTCACATTCCTCTTAGGAAAGTCCTCTCTGCTAATGTTAATGGCTCCATGAGCATTAGAAACAGCAGGAGTCCAGAAGGCAAAGGCTTGCTAATGTCTCAGCAAAGTGGTAAACACTGGGACCTTTAGCATAGCCCTTAAGGCTATTGGAAAGAACTCGAACTACATGATTTCAAAACATATAATTTCTTGACTATGCAAAAATATAATGATGCAACGTGAATTATATGAGGGCTTCGTGAATCTAAAGAAGCAGAGGTATGAGCCAGCTTGTCAGAAAGATACAGAGACAGGCAGATACAAATGTAAGCAGATTCCTGAATTCAAGGTGTGCCTGAGAGGAAGCAAATCTAGGCCCAGGTGTGGTGGAAATGGTAATTTCAGAGCAGGGTCCTACCCAACTAGTTCAACAGCTGTGCTTAACAAAGGCAGACAGATCTCTGAATTCCTTTGCTAAGTTAGGGGAAAAAAAAATGTTTGCTTGTCATCTTGGAACAATCTAAAGGCCCCGATAATGGAATGCTGATTTGTAAGATAAGTAAAAGGAAAACCTGGAGTAAATTGCTGGACCGATATGTAAAATAAAAGACTAGACCTGTGTTCTGCCAGAAATAAGCAATCCAGAGGATTTTTTTTCAGGATAAAATGAGAGAACTTATTGGAGAATTGAGACACACACACCAACACACACACACACACAAACACACTCTCACACACACATACACACAAGCAAGTAGACTCAAGCCAGCAGGACATGGACAGACTTACAATAGCAAGCAGGTAGAATATTGACAGAGAAATCTCCATAGGGGAAGCAGAAGATAGAGAGAAGCAGACTAGCAAAGCTGCATCAAGCAGAACACAGGTCGCCAGCTTGGACCCAGATTTGAGTTTGAGTCACTCCTTTTTTCTCCTCCTGGATACCCCTTTTCTCAGAAGCCCTTTCCAAGGCTACTCCTTGTTTGTTTGTTTTTTTAAATTAATCTGATTATGCTTAGTTTTTCTCTTCTCTTCCCAATTCCTCCCTACCTCTCTTCCCACCTGGATTCACACCCTTTCAGTCTGTCATAGAAAAAAAAAAAGAAACAGGCTTAGAAGGGATAATGATATTATATGATATGATATGACATAATGTAAATATAATATAAATAATATCATATGGTAAGACAAAGCTCAGGACATTGGAGTTGGACAAGACAACAAACAAACAAAAGGAAAACTGCCCAAGAGAAGGCACAAGAATCAGAGATTAACTCACTCACACACTTAGGAATTTTGTAACTTATTAAACTGGATGCCATAGTAGATACACAGAGGATGTACTACAGACCCAAGGATATTAACAGTAAAGAGTTTAGGTAAATAAAAATGGAAGCTATCTGAACTATCTTTTCTTAGATGTCTTTGAATTCCTAATCTAATTTTCTCAGGTTTAATTTTCTACGTTTATGATAGATTTAGCATGCCTCTAACATGTAATATTAGTTCTACTACAATATTTTCAAAAAAAGCCTTGAATTCATATTAATCTTTGAAAAGCTTTTTGGAGGACATGACAAGACTGTTCCTGTATTACAGTGAATTCAAGACTTCATCTTCACCACTTGAAAAAAGGAGAAATAGAATCGTCTTAGAAGGCAGAGGGAGGGAACTGGGGGAGAAAAGAGAAGGGAGAGGAATGAGGAAGCAGGATCAGGTGTGGGGAGAGACATAAGAGAGTCCCAGTGGGTCAGGAGAATGAACAGTTGCTGGGGTGCTGAGGAGGGAAGAATCTCTAGGAGATCCCAGAGACCTGGGATAGGGTAGGCTCCCAGGAGTCAATATGGGTGACCTTAGCTGAGAGTCCTAACAGTAGGGACATGGACAGGGCCTATACAGGCCACTTCCTATAGCTAGGCACGACCCTCAGTGGGACAATAGGGATACCAACCCACCCACTAAACTTTCGAACCAAAATTTGTCGCCTCTAAAAGCAATGCGGGAGTGGAGCAGAGACTGAAGCAAAGGCCAACCAATAATCAGAAAAATTCTAAACTCATCCCACGGGCAAATTCCAATCCCTGACATTTATAAATGATAGATAGTCTGTTCTGTTTGCAGAGAGGAGCTTGGGGATAGGAGCAGATACCCACAGCCAAACATTACATAGAGGAGAAGGACAATAATGAAAGTTTTGGAGGATGAGCCAAAGGCCCTGAAGTAGATGGGGACTCCACAGGAGGACCAGCGGGTAAACAAACCTGGACCCCTGGGAGCTTAAAGAATCTGAGCTACTAACCAAGGAACATACATAGGCTGGAACACCGCCCCGCCCCGCCCCACCGACACGTTTATAGCAGACGGGCTGTGTTCATGCCAGCTCCAGCTGTCTTCAGTATGGAATGGTTCACCTAATATGGCGTGCCTCGGTCTGGGAAATACCTAAAGGAGGGGGGATCCCAACCTCTCAGAAGAGAAAGGGAGAGTTATGGGGGGAAGGGACTTGGTGAAGGTAGGACTGGAATGGGGTGGTGGTGGGAGAAAGCAGTGTTTGGAATGTAAAACAAAAAAAAATGAATAAATTTCCAAAAGAAGGAAAGAAACAAAAGCAGCACTCTGAGTATTTTCCATAGAAAAAGTGATAATATGAATCATATATTCAATAAAAATTTGGAGAATATGCTTTGTCATGGAGAAAACCAGGAAAGGAACTGGAGGCAGGAAATGAATAGAAACCACAGAGGAACGCTGAATTTTTGCTTGTATGCCTGGCTTCCTAGGTAGGTTTTCTTATAACAATCCAAGATTATGTATATAGAGTTGTGATGGTCAAATAAAGGGCTGGGATTTTCATCATCAATCACACACACACACACACACACACACACACACACACACACACACTGACCAACAGCCATGCCCACAATGTAATTACATGTAATGCATGCAATTGTTTCCTCTTTACTGTTGACTCTGTTTTTTTATTAAGTTGACAAAATAATTAACTAACACAGTCATTGTACTTAGAGATTTTTAAGTGTAAATTTAATTCATAAATGTAGAGTCTGAGTACACTGTATATCTTTCTAAAGGAATTTAAATTATAATGACAGATGTGCCCTACACGTGAATTTAACCAAAACGAGACTCTTTTTGTATCTCCATTCCCTTCAATTATTAAGGGATATTGTACTATTTCAATTTTTTGTCCACTTGATGAAAACTAATCTACTGAACTGAAAAAGTGCTTCTATTAGACTCCCATCCATAGACATCTGGTCCTGTGTTACATAAAAAGGCATGTTGAACAGACCAAGCACCATGACTACAAGTTCTATCCTTCAATTCCTGCCTCCAGGTTTCAACCTTGAGCTCCTGTCCTGACTACCCTCAGGAAGTGATTGTTACCCCGGAGGTAAAACACTAAAATAAACCCCTTTACCCCACGTTGTGATTGCAATGCCCTGCACATAGACTAAATGAAGCCTGTCCCACTTGGCTCTGATTGGGAAATAAAGTTGCCAGTGGCCAATGGTTGGGCAGGGACACGGAGGCAGGACTTTTAGGATCTTCAGGCAAGAAATGTAGGAGGGGGAGAAGAAAAGGGTCTCCATGAGAGGGGCATAGACAGACCACACAGTGAAGGATCAGGAGGTGAGATGAAGGTGAAATGTAGGCGCAAGGAGAAAGCGGCCCTACGGAAGGGCTACCCAGAAGGAAACCGGGTAGTTAAAGGTAAAAGTAGATTTAGTAGGAATTAACTCAGGCATATCAGAGAGGAGTATGCTAGCCCTGTAGACTTTTAGGAGAGGCCTAGACATTGAACTAGAGAAGGCTTATTAAAATTGGACTGGCCTGTGTGTGTATCTTTCATTCCTGAATCCACATTTCTTGGGCAGGTGCAGCAGAGCTGCCCACGCACCCTCTGGGTGAATGGAGCAGAGTTTTAACCAGTTACCATGACATCTTTCAGTCCTTATTAATGATTTTTCATACTAAAACACAAGATATGAAACTCATTGTTTTACTTATAAGACACACTTTTAATTCAGTTTGCAAATTATATGCATTGCTTATATTTCTGCTAGAATATTTTAGCATCCGTATTATAAATTATCTATCATTATGAATATCATGGTATTCTTTAAATATGGGGGTTTGCTAGTAAACATTTTAAAATATGGCCACCTGCACCTAGATGATGAGTATACACACCTTTAAAAATTAGTATGTATAAAAATCTTATTATGTGACATAGCACTTTTTTTAGCTACCAATATCATAAAGTATTAAAGTATCTTTCATTCCAGGATACTGGTTTATTGTATGTCTCTGTGTGTATATCTATCTATCTACCAATCTACCTACCTATGTTCTTTTAGAGTGTAAAAGTTTAGATGACAGGGTTTTGTTTTATAAATGGAGATATTTGTCAATTCTTCTTAGAGATAATATTTTTAATCTTTGAGTATTTTATGCATTTACATAATGTACTTTGATCATATCCACACCTTACTCCACATCCAACAACTTTCAGTGCCACTGCTCACATCTCTCTAATAAATCTTTCTTGTCTTTTTCATAATATTTATTTATTTTGTCTTCAATAGTGAGTGCTTCTATTTTGAGTTTTTATGATTAGCTTAATCTTTTGGGATTACTTTACAATTGCATAATTTCCCCTTATGTTTCCTCTAAGCCTAGCCAACCTGAATCTTTCAGTTCTTTTTCAAATTCATGACTTATTTTTCACAAATTCTTGTTATATACTGTTTCTATACTTTTCCTATTATTGTTATATACAAATATGTGTTTATATTTTCTCTTTACACAAGTAAAACTTTCTCAGCCTATATAATGTTACTTACATGTATGTTACAATGGTTAATCATTGGGTATTGGATAAACAATTGCTGTGTTCTCCCCTTCAGGAAATTATTCTCTTCTTTCATTATTCCTGGGTTGCTTGTAATTTTTAGGCCTCATGTACTTTCTACTCCTAAGTATACCCATTGTTGTTATTCTTTTTTAGATAATGTTTAGGCAGTCATGTCGGTGGGCATCTGGGCCTGGCTTCTGACATTCTTAGGAAATATAGTCTCAGAGTAAACTTCTCATTTTTTTTATCCACAATAACTAAGACATGGAAACAACATAAGTACTCTTCAACTGATTAATGGGCAATAAAAGGTTACAAAGCTTTACTGAGAAAAATTGAAGCTTTACTGCTTCAATTTTCTTATGACATGTCTGTGGGACATTTCCTTCCTTCCTTTCTTCCTCCCTCCCTCCCTCCCTCCCTCCCTTCCTTCTTTCTTTTCTATATTTATATTTATTTAGTTATGTTTATTTTTGATGAGACAGGGCTGAGACTACATGAGTATTTGTCATTCCTCTGTCAAGTTGAACAAATAAGAAGTGAAAGTCCGTATGCTGCATTTCTTCGTGCTCTCCGCTTCCACTCCTGTCTTGAAATATTTATTTTATGTTTATTTTTTTCCTTTTATTGAAAATGGACATTTTTTCACATATTGTATTCTGATTAGTTTCCTCTCACCCTGCCACTCCAGTTCGTCTTCGTATCCTATCCCATTCAGGTCCACTTCCTTTATGGCTCTCATTAGAAAAGAATAGGCTTTTAAGGGGTAGTTATAAAAGAAAATGTAATGTAATGTAAGATATAACCAAACTAACACATTGGAGGTGAACAAGACAAACCGACAGAAGAATAGGAGCTCCTACCGTAAGACACAGAAATTAAAGACCATCCTGTTTCCATACTCAAGAATTCCGTAAACACAGAAATTAAAGACCATCCTGTTTCCATACTCAAGAATTGCGTAAACACACTAAACTGGAAGCCGTACTTTACACCTGTTGCTGGCCCACTCAGGCCTATGCTTGCTGCTTCAGTCTTTGTGAGTTCATATGAACTTTGATTATGTTGGTTATTTTTCTTGCAGTTATCCATCCCCATCTGGCTCTTACTCTGTTTCTGCCTCTTATCTGGAGATCACTGAGCCCTGAAGGGATGGATTTCCTGGAGGCATCTCATTTAGCGCTATGTGTTCCAAGATTTGTCATTCTCTGTATAATATCTGGCTGTGGGTCTCTGTTTTCTTTCCCCATCTGCTGTAGGAGGAGGCATTTCTTAGGTTGGTTGGACAAGGTACTGATCTATCATTATAGCAGAATGTCCTTAGGGGTCATTTATTCACTATGTGTTTTGTTTGTTTGTTTTCATTTTGTGTGTGTGTTTGTTTTACTAATGTTATTTTCTCTTTTCCTACATCCCTGGGCTATCTAATCTCTGGCTCTCCATCACTGAAACAGTATCATATGAGTTCCATCTTGTGGAGTTGCCCTTAAGTACAATCAGATATTTTTCTAGTTAGTTCCACCTGCTCAGTATTTATAATGTTATTCATACGTATGTATTCAGGGCACACCATTTGGTACTTGACAACTTGACAACTAGTATTGTGCTGTTCTGTGTGGAAGGCAATTCCTCCAGCTCCTAGGTTTCCACAGTTGCCTGTAATGCTTCATGTAGGGGTGTGGCCTCAGCGACTTTTTCCCATCCACTTTTTATGTATACTTTTATTTATGGATTTAAGGCTCTCTGTGAGATAGAACCCATACCTAATATCCAAAAGTGGAAGGCAAAACTAGATAGCTGATGGAAACCTAATATTACTATCCTGCGAAAGGAACACATCAGCAATATTAAACCAATTGAAATCACAGAAATTATGGCAAACATATAGGATCACTCCAGTTGAGGGTCCCATCACGGAGAGACTAACCCATAACCAAGAAGAAATTTGTAATTGAAATCCAATGACAAACTGAAAATCAATTTTTCTTGATGGAATTTCATTGGGTATATCAACTACATTCCAAGTCAGGCCTCATGCCCAGGATTAGGTGGTTGACACAAAATTAATTCCATAGTTTTTTTTTTTTTTAATGGAATTTGGTTTCATTATTTTTATCTTCCAGTTCTGCCTGTTTGATTTCTTAAAATTCATTCATTCATTTGTTTGTTTATTTTAGAGAGTTAAAGAACATTCAGGCCAATTAAAAATAAAATCTAAAGTAAAATTTAATAAAATCAATGAAAATATTAATGTTTATAAAATTTTGTTTTAAGTTCATATCATTTCTGGTGCATTTTCATTGGGTGAAGTATCATATATGCTTGCCACAACTCTAAGAAATTATTGTATCTCATCTGAGTATTAAGAACAAAATTCTTACATGTGCTGAAATATAAGCACTATTATGATTTATAAGTTGGAGTTTATTACATTTTTTTAGTCTAAAATACTATGATGGATGTGGTAAATGTATCAATCCTTAAGGATTTTGAAAAAATTAAGAAATTGGATAGCTAAATTATTGAATTTCTGTGTTTGTATACACTGTTCATGATAGATATTTTTGGGATTCTTGGACATTTATTTTTCCTCCAGCTTCTTCTATTTAATTAAGTGATTTGAAGCAAACACTAAATGCTAATCTAAGCAAAATGATCTGATTATTGTAGTTTATCTTCACTCAACCCAGCCACGTTGACAAATCCACACTGTTGGCACTGAGAGTCACCATTGATAAGCAGATCTTGTCTTACTGAATGTGTGGCACACACGCTACCATGGTTATTACATATGTGTGTGCACAAGGAGCATGTGCTATTTAAAGGACTTGATTTAGCCATTAATTAAGGAGTTGAATTTAAGCCAAAACAATTGAATATGTATACTCAGAGCTGGCAACTAAACAATACCATTAAAGGAACTATTTATAATGAAGTTTGAAGGAGAAAAAAGGTAAATATATGTGCAATACCATGACTTAGTGTAGTTGCAATGCTTCCTGGCTTTTCTTTTTAAATTCCTATAACACGGAGGCCGAGGATATGAAGAAATAAGATAACCAAGGATTAAAATAAACAATACAGTGTAACATTATGTTTAAGTTGGACCCTAACATCTGTAAGTGCATATATATCATACTAACAAGTAATATTTATTTTAAAATTTAATATTAATAAAATATTTAACATATTGTACTCAAAATTGAAATGTACGTAATGAAATAAAGAATAAATAAAAGATATCTTTTTATTATAGGACTTGGAAATCAATTCAGATTCTCAAAACTAGCAGGAAATAATCACACATAATCAAGGCCCTCACCAGCGAAATACTAAAAATATAATTCCTGACGTCAAATTATGCTATAGGGGTATGTCGAGGGAGTTGCTGATTCCCTAACTGGTTCTTGATTGTGCCACTAAAAAAAAAAGGCGGAAGCCAGTTGCTGGGTGAAAGGCAGAAGAGGAAAAGCAGACCCAGGGAGAGACGAGGGAGCTCTCTAGCCAGGCTTTGGAACCAGAAAGGTGCACAGCTATGTAAGGTCTTGCGGCCACCAGGACCGTTGGCCTCCGCCATCCTTGGATGGCTGGAATGGACTAGCTGGTAAGGTGGGGGCAGGGAGACACTTGGCTCAGCATTTGTGTTATTTGGCAAGTTCTAAGCTAATTAAGCTTTCTAGAGTTTTGCTCCACAGAGCTAAGGTGGACAGGAGAAAGACAGCAGACAACGAAGTGGATGGTGGCTTGGCAAAGTTAGCACGGAGGAAGAGAAGTGAGTCCCGTGGAGCTAAATCAGGAGAGGTCGGAGTGCAGGCCGTGCTCGGGAAAGGTGTTAGCAAGCGTTTTAAAATTACCAGCAACAGCGACATTACAGTCATATGGTGAGAGTAATAAACAAGGAGACCAAATGGCATACAGGCCAAGGGAGCCGTAAACCCAGAAACGAGCTTGAATAGTTTTCTAATGCCCTTAAAAATAAGACAAATACATAAATTATATTAAAAGGCAGCTAGCTATCTTTGGCATAACATCCTTAGAAATCTGTAGAATATATGTAGATAATGAAAATAGAAACCTTTACAAAAATAAACACAATACATCACTGTTAATGTAAAATCTAACAGTTTGAAATTCCTCATAAAAATAATGGAAACAGTTAAATACATACACATTGTCAAAGATTCTTTACTAGATTCGTGTAGCTGAAGAAGAAACAACAAATGCAAACAATTGAAGCCATCCGGTCACAAAGCTTCTCTAATACAAACAAGATAGTAAAATGCCAGCCCTTAGAGTCATAGAGAATGTTTTCCAGCTGTCCCTCTGAAAAGTAATTCAGAAATATATATATATACTAAGTAGAAGATTGAATGATAAAGTTAATAAGGTAACAAATTAAGATTTTTTATTTTTTGGTTTGCTTTTGAGACAGGGTTTCTCTGTATAACCCTGGCTGTCCTGGAACTCACTTTGCCAAGCCACCATCAAGCTGGCCTCGATCCGCCTGCCTCTGCCTCCCAAGTGTTGGGATTAAAGGCATTGTCACCACCACCCGGCCACATTAAGCACTTCCTAAACTTAGGAATACGAATGAGCAGTAAGCAGCTGAAAATTCAAAACTGTGCGCTTTTACTTACATTTACGCAATAACTAAGAGTATTCTTAAGAGGATTCTTAGTATTCTCTTAAGCATACATGAAAAATATGACGACGATATTGACTTTTTTTGGCAACTCTTATAGACTGATTACAATGCCAAGTAAGCTCATAAATACTTATGTGTTAAATGTAATTTGTTTTAGATTCTAACTTGAAATAAAATACATAAATACATTTTCAGACACACACATATGCTTATTAACAATAACATTGTTTATGTGTGTCAAGTATAATTTTGACAAAATTTATAAGTAAAAAGAAATCATATTTTCTATAAAATGGTATTTTAATAATAATGCTTCAAAAGTGAAATTATAAACTTTTATGCATTCAACTAGAAATAATCTTTCTGAAAACAAATTTTAGGCCAATGTTTGCATATCTATGAGTGATTATTTATTATTAGGTTTAAACATGATAAGTCCCTATAATTGATAATCTATAAACCCTGGTTAAGAGAGTGGAAATATATGTAAAGAGATGCTCACATCTAACATGTTCCACGGGGAACATTATTTAGAAAGGATGCATTTATATGCAACTGAAATGATACTGTAGTCTGGCCAACATTGATCAAACAGTGCAAAAGGGCAGTATTTAGCTTTAAAAGCTCAAGAGCTAGAATCCAAGGCTTGCCAAGCTGTATTTAGTTACTGACATGCAAGGAACTGTTTGAACTTTCACAATGATGGCTTTATTCTTTCCCCAGTAATATTTTAATGATTTAGTTACTTTTATATTTGTCTGTTTACTTTAATAGTGTTATTGTTTTATGAAAGGTCATAGTCTCTTAATTGAATATTTTAATAATAAAATACATGATGGAGTATTTTTTTTAATAAATGTTTAGGTACAATAGGACAAAGGTAGAAAAACTGGAACATTTAGATTCCTGTTATTCATGTATAGCTTGTTCATTTCTTCAGAAATACAATTTGAATTTCTTTTTAGAAAATAAGTACTTTTGTAATGTTAAGGCTTGAATTTAATATACTCTACTATAAAAGCACAAAGTTCATTCATAATATAAGTTGCAATTAAAGCACAGATCAAATAGGAATGCATTGGTCCTTCATGGTGATAAATTACTTTGTTTATTAACACTTTAAATTTCAGTTTTTATGTCAAAATAGAAGATTTAAAGAGCAAAATCAAGTGTTTCTTTTAACTATTAAGTTATCTGTCAGTAATCTTTCTTATGAAAACTCAATAATTGGTGTGAGAAATTTTACAAAAAAAAATTCATGCTTTATATTCTAGACCCTGCTGAAAATTAAACCAACATCTTCTTGAAGGACCACTTCAACAGTTCAGGTGGCTGTTGAAAGAGGAGGTAATTGAGAATTATTTTTATACTTTTCTGTCATGAAGCCAGTGGAAACAGTGGGTAAGACAGAAACATGTTATTTCTTACAACTATTTTGAGGTTTTTTTCACTAGGTCAATCATCTTTCTTGTCAGTTTGGTAATCTCATCTATGTTGTGAGCTGTCTTTGGGATCATAAAAAGGATTCTCAGAGATATTAGTAAATTACTTAGTAGTTCATTTTAGCCTTAGTCTTTTTATGAAAAATTAAAATAAACATGCTGGTAGATCATGGTTTTAAAAATTATTTGTGACTATAGTATTTATTTATTTATTTATTTATTTATTTATTTATTTATTTATTTATTTATTGGTTTTTCGAGACAGAGTTTCTCTGTGTAGACCAGGCTGGCCTCAAAGTCAGAAATCCACCTGCCTCTGTCTCTGCCTCCCAAGTGCTGGGATTAAAGGCATGAGCCTCCACCACCCGGCGTGAATATAGTATTTAAAGTTATGTTTTCTCTCACTTTCTAGTAATATTGTCAATATGAGACTGGCAGCAATAACTATCAAGAAAGGTATGTGAAAAGATCGATGGACCTCTTCAAGCATTGGACAGGTTATTTTTTATTTCTCCTGACTCAATGAAAGCGTTAATATTTATCATTAGCATATAACATATAAGATCTTACATGCTTTCTAAAATTATGAGGTGCAAAACCAGTCTTTTTTTATACTTATTTATAGGTTATACTTTAACAAAATTAATTTCTGAAAAATGAATGGGAGACACTTATACATGTTTTATACTTTCATTTAAATTAAATTTATTTTCTCTTAAAGAAAACAAAATGTGCATAATAACATGATGCCACAGATGTCTACTTATATGTAGTATAATATTTAAATGAAGGTAAGATGACATATTCACCTCAAATATTTTCTGACAGTGAAATAATAATAGACATAATTTTCTTCAGTTTACAATAATTTAATCAAATCAGTTTAGAAAGCTGGTTTTGGGAAAAACAAAAGAACAACTCCAAAATTATAAATGTGTGATCTACTTTAAGATTTGTACAAATTGGAAAAATAATGGTTACAGGAGGAAGTGTATGTATGTGCGTGTACAATGAGAAAGTGTAGGGCAGAAATTAAGAACAAATCTTACCAAAATATGAAACAATAAAATATAGTAAATGTAAATGCATCTTATACACTGTTAAATGTACTTTGTGGTTTGTTTGTTTGTTTGTTTGTTTGTTTTTCGAGACAGGGTTTCTCTTGTAGCCCTGGCTGTCCTGGAACTCACTCTGTAGACCTGACTGACCTCGAACTCAGAAATCCACCTGCCTCTGCCTCCTAAATGCTGGGATTAAAGGCATGTGCCACCACTGCCTGGCAAGATGTACTTTGTTAAGAGGGTAGACTATTTTGATAAAGAAGTAAATACATTTAAAGAACAGGAAATACAGTAACTTTTAAATTCCATAAGATGATTACTAATTTTAAAAATAATTCTATATATGTAATATAGAGTCATTTTCTATTTAAAAAACATTTTTGAATATTAAATTTAATAATAAATATCTATATTATAAAAAAGCAATATTTCAAATAAAAACACAATATTCTTATTTATAATTTGTATTTTGGAATTAGGAATTCCATGCTAACATTAATGCACTTACAATGTAAATTATATAAACTATATTAATATAATTATATTAATCACATATATTCATCCAAAGCCTAAATACATTATATAATGTAAACATTTTAAAACATAAAGTAATGACTTTATCTTAGGAATAAATTCTTTATAAAGCTAATTCATAAAATTTTGCATTATTTTTTTATTTGAAACCTCAGTATTTGTAAGGTGTCTTTTTCCTCCAAGACAATAAGAATAAAAATAAAAATAGTTTTGGTAGAAAATCGTAAGTCAAGATATTGAATATAATTTTTTACATCAACATGAGCTGGAAATGACAGTAGTTTCGATGGCATGACACTTAACATAATAGCAAAACATAGACTCATGCATTGTGTATTATGTGAAAAAAGGCCCATGCATGTGTGAAAACTTGATTTCTACAAGCTACAAAGACAATTTAATGATGAAAAATGAACATTTTAAATACATGTAGCTAAATCAGTTGAGTATCTGTAAGTAATGTTGCAAAACTCTACCTGCACGTTTTAGGTTGTCAAAACTCACTCTAAATGGGTTAAAAAAATACTCAGAATATATAACTATTTTTTTATTTCAAAAATAAAACTTCAGAAAACTTATTTTAAAATAATTCATTTATTTATTTATAAAAAATTCTTGGTAACAAACACTTAATTTCTGTTTAATAATCTGGGTTTTATAAATCCTTTTTGCAACTAAGGGTTTTATTAAAATCGATAGGCTAATCAATATTAAAGTGGATGAATTATATTTGACCCTTAAACTTTGTATTTTCTAAATTTTAATTTTTAACATTTTCTTGTGTAGATTATCCTTTTTCTAATATATAATTTGATAAATATATAAATGTCTTTGCACATATATCTAGGTAAATATGTATCTACTTGTCTTACTTCATGTTTATCTTTATTAGAAACTTAACATTATTTAATTATTTGGTATTTTAATTTTTGATAATAATTTTAAATAAAATAGAAAGTTTAATAGTCATAAATTATGAAAAGTAGAAAAAAATCAAAAATTATTCTCTGACTTTGGTAATTATTAGCTTCACAAAGAAATGATATTAATATGTGAGAAGTTTCTATTTTGAAAATTATTTATCAAGAAACAGAGTGTTATAATTTATAATTATTTTATAAAGAAATGTATTTCTCATAATTTGAAGGAATACAAATTGATTATCAATAGTTCATAATGCTACAAAGCAAATTCAAGAAAATTTAAAATATAATCTAGTCTTATCTATTGTCAACAAAATATATATTTGTAATCTAACTTTTGAACAACTTTTTATCAATTTGTGTTAGGAAAATAGAAATTATCATGTGTAATTGTTTTAGGAAATGTCCAAAACTTGTACTGATTTCAATTATTTCTAGATTGTTTTTCTCTATAAAATACCAACTAGCCAAACATTTTCTACTACTTGTTGACCCTATCTAGTAAATTCTAATGATTTATACCTTTCAATCTTACCCAGGATCCTCCAGGATCCTCACAGTCTTACCTTGTCAACTTTAAATCCTAGGACTCCAGAAACTGAAACTCAGTTGCATGAGGAACGAAGGAGAAGAGCCGATTTGCTTTACAGGCTTCTCCGCAGACTCTCCATGGATCACTGTGCTCTGATTTAGGGATGCTTGGCTTTTAGTAGCACAACGCGTCAGTATGTCAGTGCTTACTCAATGCTATTTTCGGTTCTCCAAGTAAAATCATGAACACTGCGCCTTTTGTTCAATGCACCATAAGGGCATTCTGAGGTCCGTTCTTAGTCTGAGGTTAAAATGGAGACAGCTAAACAAGTAATAAGGTCTCTCTCTCTCTCTCTCTCTCTCTCTCTCTCTCTCTCTCTCTCTCTCTCTCTGTGTCTCTGTCTCTCTCTCTCTCCCCCCCCCCCCGTTCTCTTCTTCCTCTCTACCACGTGTCTTATTTTTCATGTTTTGTATTTTTTTCCTAACAACAAGCAAAAGGGAACACTCACTTGAGGTGAGGACAAGGCGACTTACGTAAGAGAGTTGTGCAAGTGGAGAGGACATGCCCCCTGCTTGGAGCAAACAAATGATCAATTTAAGACAGGGACAAAAGTTACTAAAAAGAAAAGAATCCTTCTCTGTATGTCTAGTCCTTCTAGCTGCTTTTTAATTCTGGACTTTTATTTATGAATCAAGTGCATTGCTAATGAGAAGACATCATCTAAATTATAAAAAAAAATTCCCTTAGCTTACTAATTAAAAATATATCCAATAGTTAATTCATAGAATTAAAATTAGTTATAAAACTTTTACTTTTATTATAAAATCAGTGTGTTATTACATATTGCTTGGGTGTATTATTTTTCATTAAAATTACATTTGAATCAAATAATAGAAATGCTAAATTAATGTAAGCATTGTCTAGAAAGTAAATAATTTTTATAAAATTATTCTGAACCTTAAGAATTTAAATGTTAGTATACTTATGAGGAAACAGCCTTAAATTTCAGAATTAACACTTGAGATATGAAAAATTTGGGCTGCATGAACATCTTTCTTATCCGATCCATGAAAATACAGCAGTAGATGGAATATATCAAAAATAGTAGCTTATTGGTGCCAGAAAGTATGTGCTGTACAATTTATGCTTTCATATTTAAATGTACAAAAAATAAATTTATTAATTTCAGTTAAACAAAAATGATGTGCCTTTGTAACATGAGACAAAAGTAAAGCTCTGTGTACCTATGCACTGTGGTTACTAAATGTCTTTATATATTTATTCATTATTCTGTTTTTTAGGACAAGTATACGTGATATATTGTAGAAATTATTAAAAAGTCTACAATCACAAACCATTAAATAATGATTTATTAATTCTAAAGTTTAACTGAATAAATTTCCAATGCATCAAGTCTGAAATATTCCTAAGCATTTATGTGTACGCACGTGTAAATACTTCATTTTAATAGATAAAACTGAATGTGTATTAATTCCAGGGCTCCTTATTTTTACTGATTACATTTTTTAAAAAATCTTTGCTGAGACAACACACGTAAGACTAAGGATTATCTTTTCTCTTTCTGCCAAGGAATACTCAAAGTATATTGACTATTTGAGTTTTGCCATGGTACTGGAATCCAAAGTTCCATGTTGATGAGTTTTTTCCATCAAGGAACTGTGATCTGTGAGTTCTGGATGTCACTGCCAGGTTTTCCTATGGATAATACTGTGATGGAAAGAACAATTGTTAAACCCATGTCTTCTTCAGTCCCATCTAATAGGCAATCACTGAACTTACTACAGACAATTTTAAATTCCTATGGTTTTTGTGAGGAAATATTTTGAGCTGGTTAACTCATGTAATACAGTCATGAATCCATTTACCAGCGCCCCTTTACAATTGTTTTCAACATAATTTGTACCTATGATGCCCACAAAGATTGAAGTCTTATTGTATTGCCAAAGTGTGAGACTCTGGAAAATGTTTCTGACATTCTAAATACCCTAACAAATCCAAAACAACCATAATCACTAAACACACCTAAGATTAACTATGATAGTTTAGAAGAAAAAATTTACAAACCTTCATATGAATTGTGTCCACATATTTCTTCATATTCTATTCATACCACTGAACAGTATCATGGGAGATCTAGTACTTTGCATCATCAGGAATCATCGCTATAATAATTTTGTTGCATCCTCTACTTTTCTGCTTAATGTAAACTCCAATCCTCACATAATCATAAACACTACACTTAATCTCCTTCCCAGTTAGAAAGTAAAGTAACACTGACAAACCATTATTTAAGTAAGACTTGTACTTTTCTCTTAGAGCTGAGCTTTTTTAAATAAAAATCATTGGCATTAAAAAAATAATGATTTTGACATTCATTTAAAACATCATCCAAATGTGCTGAATCTTTTCTTTTGGCTGTATTCACCTGCCTCCTTGAGCAAGAGATGTCGCTTCAATGATGGTATAGGTGATAGCCACCCAGAAAATTTCTTATGAAAGATATACTCTCAATTTATTCATGAGGGTTTCATACATGTAAAAAGTCTCAGACTTTCACACAAGGAATTCTTGAGCACATTGTAACAGCCCATGACTCAGTCTTATTTTCCAAGTTTCTGCTTTTGCCTTTTTCTTTTTGAAACTTGGTTTCTTGTATTTTGTGGTTAGTGTTAGTTTGACCATTTGCCCAAATGCATAAATTTTGAGTTAGTTATCTGCTTATTCATGCACACGCAACATACATCCCATTCCATTGCATGCACCGGTAACAATTTAGGTATTTACCCAGGGCTGGTATTTTCACTTTAAATTCACTGATTATCACTATTTAATTTCTATTTTAGGGTTTCTTCCATCTCTCTCTCTCTCTCTCTCTCTCTCTCTCTCTCTCTCTCTCTCTCTCTCTCTC